>NC_065872.1:20600000-20888258 GCF_933775445.1 Argentina anserina
CATACATGGCTTGGCTTACTTTGGGTGCTTCAACACCCTCCATCATGTGAGTAATAGTGACAAGCTATATTGTGATCGTACGAGAACTATTTTACAATCTCGAAGACTAAGCAAGTTAATCTCTTGATTTTAAGAGCCTTGTATTAAGTACACATTACGACCGAGTACTCTATTTGATGAATTTTCTGGATTTCCGAGCTATTTATAATGATTTTCTAAAGTTTAGAAAATTACCAAATTATTTGGAAATTAGAAATTAGTTATGATAAAACAGTGGTCAAACCTATGAAGCACGGACACGCGGCCAAGGGTCCGTATTGCGTGTCCGACACGGACACGGACACGGACACGCTCGGACACGCTTGGACACGCTCGGACACGCGAACTCAATTTGGACACGGCTCGGACACGCGAGTGTCGGAATCGGACACGCGAGTGTCCGAATTGGACACGCGAGTATCCAAATTGGACACGCGGACACGCACCAACTCATAATAAAATTGAAAGTGCTTATGGTGAGAATCGAACCTTGGTCATCCAAGACACCCAACAACTCCTCAACCATTCCAACAGATTCAGTTTTTGTTATATTTATGCACACTTTAATATATATAAGGAGAGAAACTCATGATAAAAATAAAAATGCTTGTGGTGGGATTCGAACCTTGGTCATCCAAATGATCCAACAAATCCTCAACCATTCCAACAGATTCAGTTTTTGTTATATTTATGCACACTTTAATATATATACACATCTAAATACTTTCAAATTTTTAAATTATTTTTTTAATAAATATATATATATTAAAATAATTTTAATTGACGTGTCCACCACGTGTCCGTGTCCAAAAAAAATTTTATATGCCGTGTCTACGTATCGAATCGTGTCCAATACGGACACTCGTGTCCGTGTCCGTGCTACATAGGGTCAAACAGTTCCGATACTCTTCACCGACTGAAACATCGAGCTCCCTCTTGACGCCGACCCGAGCCGCCTCTAGTTTCTGGCGACGCACGGCTTCCTTCTTCCTCCTTTCCTTGTCGCTGACGTGTCCATAGCCTTAGCTTTTCCGATCGGCAATTGTAGAATGAGGAATTACAGTGAGGAGTCTCGAGCCTCTAAACGAGTTATGCGTTTTTGGTACGAATCTTCTTTCCCTCGTTATCCTCTGCAAGCCAACGTGTTTAGTTTTTCAATTTAATCGATTTGTGGACTAATCAATTATTGGGTTTTTTGGGGTTTACGGTTTGGCGTTGTTCTTCAACGGAATTGGCCTTTCTAGCTTTTCTTGGCTCAAGTTTTGTCCTTTGGCATTCAGTTGTGAGACTTTGAATCAATGAGGAAGCTTTCTGGGTTTAGTTAATCACCCGACATCAATTGGTAGATGCTGCTTCATTGAGTCCGTGAGGAGAGCCTTCTGCTATTGGGAAGATTGAAGCCTAGGCTATGAACTTTACTTACTGAAGGTATGTTTGAGGTTCTGGGCAAAATAAATTCATTTATTTGAACTTGTCCAGCTTGATTACTACAGGGTTATGAAGAGTTTGAGTTTGTTTAATTATTAATCACATCCAGTTGAGTGATTTTGGCTGTAGAGGTGGAACCAATTGCAAGATATTACTTAATTATGTGAATTGGTTAATGCAGTTTGGTTGTTGTTCACGTCCAATTATTTGTATATGAAGTGATTATGGGTATAATTGTGAAGAAATAAGATAAGTTCTTTTCATCATGATATTTCCAGTAGGTTAAATCTCCATATGTAAAAGGGCTTGGTCGAATACATTGGTATTCTGTGGAACTAGAATCATTGATTATTATCAATATGTATTATGGAGAAGTAAGCTAAGCTATCTAATTAAAGAATTGGAGTACAATGGTTTCAAGTTTTGGTTTGTTTGTCTCCAAAACGGGAATTTGGGATCATCTAGTCCATGGGTACTGATTTTGTGATGGAATGGTGATCAGTTAGGGTAAATGTTCTTCAATTGATTACACGGGTGTCCATAGTAATTACTATGGTGAAGTAATTTGGTCTTTTATTGAGCAATGAAAATCATTAATTAGAATAAGTACAACTGGGTGTATCCTTAGTAAATTGGACCTACCTTGTATAATCATGGAAATTGTTAGTAAGGCCTTAAATTGTCAACATAATTAGTCATGTTTTATCAGGAAATATTATTTGGACAATTTATCATCGTGATTTCTTGGTTATATTGATAGTTGTGTCAATATTATACTAATGATTATGATGTCGGACTAGGGACTCTAGTTACCGGAGGAACGAAAGTGGAAAGTTTGTGACTCGCAGAGTATGCGAGGAAGAGAACTGGAATCCAGGTAGGGGTTCATTATTTATCTCGATTAAAATGGTGCATACTGTGGTTTGGTTAGACAAGATCGAGCGAAACTATTGATTTCATCATCCTCAACAATTAGTAAAGAGATGACGCGAAAAGTGTGAACCAATTGAGAGTTATTATAAAATCAGAAGTTCGTAGGTACGAACCTGAACACAATCAAATGAGGGGGCAAACGACCACCGAAATGGACGAGATCATTGGAACTATTCATTTCACCACACTCAACAATTGGTAAAGAGATGACGCGAAAAAGGTGAACCAATTGAGAGTTATTGTAAAACCCGAAGTTAGTAGGTACAAATATGAAGGTCAAAAAATGAGGTGGCAAACGACCTCCGAACTGGATGAGATCAAGTGGAAAAATCCATTTCACCACCCTCAAAAACTGGTAAAGAGATGACGCAAATTAAAAGAGTTAACTAATTAAGAGTTATTATAAAACTCGGAGTTTGTAGGTACGAACTTAAAGGTGAACAAATGAGGGGGAAAACAACTTCCGAATTGGACGAGGTCAAGTGGAACTATTCACTCAACCACCCTCAATAATTGGTAAAGAGATGACGCGAGAGAGTAAACCAATTGAGAGTTATTACAAAACCTAGAGTTCATAGGTACGAAGGTGAACAACTGAGAGGGCAAACGACCTCCGATTTGGATAAGATTGAGTGGAACTATTCATTTCACCACTCAACAATTGGTAAAGAGATGGCGTGAAAAGAATGAACTAAATGAGAGTTATTATAAAAGTAATAAAACCCGCAATTTGTAGGTATGAGCTTGAAGGTGAACAAATGAGGGGGCAAACGACCTCCGAATTGGACGAGATCGAGCAGGACTATTCATTTCACCACCCTCAATAATTGATAAAGAGATGGCGCGAAAAGAGTGAACCAATTGAGAGTTATAAAATCCAGAGTTCATAGGTATGAACTTGAAGGTGAACAAATGAGGGGGCACACGACCTCTGAATTGGACGAGATCGAGCGGAACTATTCATTTCACCACCCTCAACAATAGGTAAAGAGATGGCATGAATAGAGCGAACCAATTGAGAGTTATTATAAAACCCGGAGTTCGTAAGTACGAACTTGAACTCATTCAAATCATTACAACAAAACTACTTATGACACGACCCGCCCCAAATTATACCCAATTTTCGGGACGAATCGTGCGGGGACCACTGTCAAAGGAGACACACCAAACTTTCGGCATAGCCTCTCCTGAAAGTGGCCAACCCTTCCTGCACAAAAACGACACTTCGAATAATCGCAATCCACCCGAAACTCCTGGAGCCATCTGCTCCTCCAATCAAAACGGCCTCCACAACATTTAAACACATTCAAGCATCAACAATAAACATTCTCAACCTAAGGCATTCATAAAGATGTCTATTTCGCTATGAGACATTAGGACACAAAACATCGATCGATCCCTGGAGCTTTCCGCTCCTCTTACCACAACCACTCAACCCACTTTACGACCACCAAAGTCATTATTTAATGTAAAATATAATTCTTGAAATAATTACTAAAATCTCGAAACTATCTAATCAATTTAGGAGATTTTCAATCTCGGATAATTATTCTAGAAATATCAAAATAGACTAGCCCCGCTAGTCAAACTAATAACTCAATGTAAAACTGGACTAGCCCCGCTAGTCAAACTAAGAATTCAATAATATAAACTGGACTAGCCCCGCTGGTCAAAGGGATAACTCAGGCCATAAAGTAAACTAGCCCCGCTAGTCAAAATAATACTATCCGATCATTCTAGAGAACCGACTAGCCCCGCTAGTCTACATAAATACTTACAAATGGCTAGAAGCCGACTAGCCCCGCTAGTCACAATAAATATAGCAAATAACCGGAAATGGACTAGCCCCGCTAGTCAACTAAATGACAACATCATACTATAGGCCCCCGGCCAAAATATATATACATATCAAATCTCAAGTTTCAATACCGTCATGTCACGTTCACGGAGAGGGTATTAAATCATCATATTCTAGCCGGCTATATAACCTCGCCTCCTAGGCGAAACAAATGATATCACGTAACATCGCCTCCCAGGCGGAATAATGATATAGTATACCAATCACAGTCATACAAATAAATATCATTCATATCCGTTGATCATGCCCCCTTTTTGATGTTACTAAGGAGAGGATACCGGATACAATGGAATATAATTCCGTTGATCGTGCCTCCTTTATAAGATTAAAAGAGAGGATACCGGAATAGGATAGAAAATCATTCTTATCGGTTGATCGTGCCCCCTTTAACTTAACAAGTTAGAGGAGAGGATATCGGATAAGAATAATTAGAACGAGTACGGTTCCCAACCGTACGTATAAATCTAAATATGAATATAACAAATCCCGAGAACGCTGTTCCCGGATAAAAATCCACACTTTCCGATTTAAATCAAATAAAGCGTTATAAACATATATATCTCATATATATTTCCAAGTCAACCAAATATCACGGCAAAGCAATTAAATCATATAACGCCCGAAATCACATAAATAAATATTCATGCATGCATATACTTAAAATAATGTCCACTCGTAGCCAGAAACCTAGCATCAAAATTGGATACTTTCAAACGTAAACCGATATCTAATCTAAAATAATTGTGGCTGCACCCAAACCTTGTTTGGACTGCCTACGTACCATTTACAAGGGATCAAGCCATTCGTAGTTCACTCTAGTAAGCTAAACACCCTTATGGCCTAGGAAATAAACCGAGAATCCTATTCTCGACCAAGTTAACCACCAACACATCTAGTAAACCCGATTAACTAATCCTCACTTCCTAGGACGAAAACAAGATCAATCCAACGGGTGGATTTTCACGATCTATAATAAATCATAATGATCATTAAATTTATCGACTCAATCTCACAAGGTACTCACAAATTACCTACACCGAGAGGGTTATTTTAAGCCCTACACTCGGCTGGATTCAGGCGCCACGCGCCGCCGGAACAGTGGCGGCGCCGTCGCTACTGGCGGCCTCCGATCAACCCCAAATTTCATCAACACAATCTACACAACATTTCTAACAACTTTCTAGTTCACTACTAAGGCCAATTCGAAGTCTAAACACATCAATCGAAAGCAAATAGAAAAGCCCCAAATCATGGACCCTAGAATTTCAAATTGTCGATTCTCATACCACGGTGCGAATTGGTTCGATTCCTTTTGGGGGTTTTCTATACGGCTCCTTGCGCTTTTTTCGGACCGATTTCATGGCCTATGGTGACCGGAGGAGAGAGTTCCGGTGAAAAGAGGAATAAGACAGCCGGAGCTTCCCGGCGTCGTAGCTCCCGAACGGCGGAGCTAGGGGTGGCGCCACCTACCTCAATCGATCGGCGACCCTCAAAGCTTCAAGGGAAGACCCGTACGGCGGCCCACTTCGGCCGGACGGCGGAGAACGGTGGCGAGACAGTGGCGGGCTCGGGCTCGGGCTCGGCTCGGCTGCGATCCAGAATTTCTTTTTTATTTTTTATTTTTTTTCTTTTCCTCCCCCCAAAATGGCAACTTTCCAAATATATATATCATCTCCCCATGAACAGTAACTTTCCGAAATTGGCGTTTCTCCGACGAACACTTTTTCGAGAATATCCGAACTCTAAGATACTAAAATCGGATCTCGATTAAGAACGTACTAAAAATGCGAACGATATTACTATTTTGCGAAAATAAAAGATTCGGGTCGTAACAACTTATTCATAGCACTGAACAATAGCGATTTTTTACGTAAGTGCTATAAATTATATGCACCTTATCTTTTTATGGCGTTTGGAACATTTTAAACACTGTTAAAAATTTTAGCGGGATTAAGGGCGGCTGCTCGAGTATTAAAAAAAATTAAGTAGGGTCTTTTGATCATTTTGATTACTCGACATCAATATTAACCCTGTAAGCATTGTTAGTAGTATAAAGTAAGAAGGTATCGTTACAAACCGGGGATCCAACCAAGGACTGAATCACAATCAAAACCTAAAATACTATATACAAGTGATTATTCAAACACACATTCAAGCAATCACCAAACAAATCACATAAGGAATCAAGACATTGAAATCTAAACTCAATCAACTTCATGCCGTAGGTATCTATTCTCAACCTATAATCGATCATGCAATTTAGGGTCCTCCGCGGTTATCCTAACACATAGACACTTACCAAATTCAAGTATTGCTCCGCACCTTCCTTGAAATCTAATATACTTGTCCTACCATGCAACTCCAAAGCCACACATATTGAATCCATTAAGCATGTCACCTACTTAACCAAACAATCATGCAATTCCGAAACTACATAGAAAAGATAAACCTGTTCATAGCTCAAGTCATAACTTTAGGCAGGAAACAGATTTTGATGCGATTCCAAATCCTACAGAAAATAGACTCATAGATCTTTGAGGAAAATTCACCAACAGTCTCTGAACTCATGTGGTAAGGACAGTTTGATCCCTGACCTTTAAAAAGGATCAAAGAGATCCCTGAACTCTTATTCTGATATCAATAAGGTAATTATGTTAAAAATTTTAGAATATTCCGTTAAAATATTCTTTTTTCTGTTAATTTTGTCATTTTATTAAAATTTTGACGGAGCATGGTGGACCTAATTCTTAAAATTGATTTTTCTAAGCAGTTTACTAATCTTTAAATCTACCCTCTATACTCAAAGGTAAACAGTTATTTTATCATCATAGCAATTATCATAGCTTCTAGACTTAGGTTTTTAGCGTTTGCTAAACTGTCTTTAAAAGAACTGCAACAAGAAAAAGAAAAATATATAAAACTAATAAGAAATAAAAGAACCTTCCAAGAAATATAAAACATTATTGGGATATTATCTACAGAATACAGGGTAGAATCTACGCATCCCAAGAAAATTTTGAAGAAGATCAGAAACCTCTTCACATTTTGAGCATCGGTTAGATTCACCCTAGCTGGTATCAGAGCTTGTTTTGCTCAGAAACAAGTGAAGATCAGGCTTATGCCACAAAATTGACTCATTTTATCCAATAAAAAAAAGTCAAACCTAAAAATTACTAGTCCTTTTGTACTGAAAAAGCTACTGATAAGTGGCAAGTGTGCTTTCATTCAAAACATATTCAAGAAAGCTAGTACTCCATAGAATACGTTTGTAGAATATTAAATATCTTATACGACGAACATATTCATCTCCAAAAGGAGATTGGAGTAGCAGATATTGATCCGTTAAGACCTAGCCTGATTGAATTTCTACATTATCTATATAGAGAAAACGGCAATAACAAAGTTGCAGAACAACTCGAAAGGTTTAATCTTCGATTAGATCAACTCAAAGAAATAAATTCCCAACTAACAAATAACAAAATGACAAAATTAACAGAAAAAAAAAATATTTTAACGGAATATTCCAAAAGTTTTAACAGAAGCACCTTATTGATATCAGAATAAGAGTTCATGAATCTCTTTGATCCTTTTTAAAGGTCAGGGATCAAACTGTCCTTACCACATAAGTTCAATGACTGTTGGTGAATTTTCCTCTAGATCTTTCTATCTATATAAGGCATGTCTTCTAGTTCGGTCTGAGATGTCCAGGGGGAGTCTGTAAAAGTTGGACTACGAATCTTGACAGATTTCTGATTCTGATATGGATTGGGCTTTTAAGTGCAGTCCTGCTTCTCCATGATAATTCTGATTTATATGTACGCAAATATCTTCATATACAACTTGGGAATCCTTATCCAATTTGGATTTAGAATTTAACTCCCAAAAGGAATCCATCTAACCGCACGGCCTCTCCTTATCCTACTAGGAATTTGATTTTCAGTCTCATCTTTCCTTGCGTAACTAGGATTCCATCCCTAATAAGAATAAGTAAGTTAGAAATAAAGAAATAGGAAAGGATGAATCATATTTGAACAATGAATCATATCTCAACAAGGATTCTCAACACTTAGCACGATTCCATAATCAAATTACTCAGAATCGATTAAAGTACTACCTAAACACATATACTAACAAAAGAAATGAAAACGTACTAAATAAAAAGTAACAAAGAGTAATAATATGACATATATACATTAAGAACGTCACATTTTGTGCTCCTATCATCTTTTTGGAGAATAAAAATATGTGCGGGCATTAAAAATGACCATTGGAGCCACTCCTCTTTAGTTGCCGTTGAAGACCCCCCTCTTTCTCTCTCACGATTGCACACACTACTCTCTCAACTCTCAATTGTAGACTCTTCTCTCACAATTGAAGCTGATACAACCCGAATCTTTTTGTTGTATTTATTTCTATTTTAGTCTAAGTACAATTTTTTGGGTTAGTTGTAAAGAGAGCACGTTGGAAGGAAACTGATTTGAAAAATTACTAGTTACGTGAAGGTTTTATATATATGGGAAAGTTGCGGAAAAGGAAAAAAAAAGAGACAAAAGGGATTAGAGCCGTGCTACCTCGAACCCGACCTGCCAGATCATCATCATCGCCGCGCCGCATTTCGGCTGAATTGGACTGCCGCACCGGTCTCTTTTGGATGTTTGGAGTGTCACCGTTCGTTCTGGGTAGGTGTTGCAGCCCCTAGTTCGACCGTTTGGCATAATCATCGCTTAGAAGCTCCGCCTGCCGCCGTGCTTCTTTTGCCGGAACTCTCTCCTCCAGCCAGCAATTGGCGATCTACTTATCTTGTTTTGAAGGTCTCCTCACAAGTATCAATCCCCCCCCAAAGGAATCAAACCAATTCGAAGTTTAAGCACTCAAATCAACGAATTGAATTTCTAGGGTTTTGAATTTGGGAATTTTTTTTGTTTAATCTGATTGTTTTGAGTTAAAATAAGTTATTGATATAGTTAAAGAAGTTGTTGGAAATATTGTATAGATTGTGGTGGTGAAATTTAGTGGCCATTGGTGGTGGTTGGAATAGGAGGCGGCCGACTGCCACTTCTGGCGGCACCCGGAGCAGCAGCTGTTATGCTGGAGAGGTTTTCGACGACATTTTAAATCGTATAATGGGTGAGGATGGTGTAGGAATTTTTGTGAAATTTTTCGATGAGTTTAGAGAGGATTTGGACATTATTTTCCCCAAATTTCATTAATAAGGAGATGGGTTCTTAATGTTTGATCAAGGAACTATTGATGTTATAATCCTATGATATTTTGGCGAGTGTGTGGAGATTTCTAGTGAAGTCTGGTATAGTTCTGGGACATACTAAGTGGATATGAATTTAATAAAGTTTAGAAATTTTATTGGGTTAATTATTCGGACGATAAACCTAACTTTTCGTTAACGTCATAGGTTTTCAAGATAGGTTGCAAATCGCTTAGGGTATATTCTGGGCATCGTCAAACTTAGGCCTAATACTGTAAGTGGACATTTATTTTGAAGCTATGCATTTATAATTAATTTTTAAATTTTCTATTTACTTAGAAAATAGTTATTAATTTATGAATGTTCCGGAAGAATTAATATTCTACCCTTATGTGTGTCTTAGCCTATTTAGGTTTCCTATTAGAGATAGATTTCATCTTTGTATTAGAGTAGGATTCCGGATCCTATGAGATTATGTCTATTTAATGCTTATATATAAGTCCTCATATCATTCAATAAAGTTACAGTTATTATCCCGAATTATTCTCCTATGTCTCATACTTAATCACGTTATCACGCACTTCGCTCTAAAACCCTGAACTTTTAGAGCCCTAGAAAACCCTCCATTTTTTCTGCCGGTCGCCCTCGCTCCTCAGCATCCAGCGACTTTTTCTGTTCTTGCAAGTGCCTACACATCAGATCTTTCAAGATTGCTCCTCCAACATATTGACGCAAGCAACGCGAGCTTCAAAAGCAACAACTTCACTAAAGAGAAGCTACTTTCGTCCCCTCTAATATTCCAAAGGTAATCTTTACTAAATGTTCATGCTTTTGAATGTATAGATATATTATATCGGGCAATATTTGTCTTTCTTCGGCATCCCGATGTTCTTATATCGCAGATGAGGTCAAACGAGGGAACTCGCCACTCTTCTCTTTGATTGACCTTTTTTATGTGCCGGTCATGGGGGCGTCACGATTGTTTTGATATGGGAGTTAATCGATTTCGTGTGGTTGCCTGAGTGCACCACTACTTTGGGTGCGATCTTGAGAATCTCCGTTTGCATCGATTTTTCATGTGACCATACACGTCACCCCTTATAATTCTTGTTCTACTTGAATCTAATCGATACCCTGTTTGTTTTTGTAAATGTCATTGCCATCGCGACCAGAATTTGGCATTCTCGACCTTGAAGGCAAGGAATACCACAGTTGGGTCTATGACATGGAACTCACTTATGAAAGTAGAGGGATTCAAGGCATGTTTGCCGACCCTCCTGCCGTGTTTGCCCCAATAACCAAGTCTCAGGCTCTCATCTTTATGAGACGCCACATCCATGCTACTCTCAAGAGGCAATACTTGAACGTAAAATATCCCAAAGATTTATGGGACAAACTTCACTTGCGGTACAACAACATTCATGATAAGCTTCTGCTCGATTTGACAGTCCGCTGGGAAAATATCCGTCTATTGGACTACAATAAAGTGGATGAGTACAATCAGGATATGCTTTCTTTGCAAGCCGATCTTGCCACCATCGGTGTCATCAATACCAATCATGATCATCTCTTAAAAATTTTGGATACTTTTCCAATCAACTATGAGGTCCAAGCTCATACGTACCATACTCACATAGAGGAAGGTAAGATCCGGACTTTTGCCGACTTTATGGCACTTTTGGCAAAGAAGGGGAGACACTCAGAGAGCTTCCTCAACAATAATCAAAGACATGTTGGCACTAAAAAGCTTGCTACACCATAGTCTAACTATGGCAAAGCTCCAAGGAAAAATAATCAACCCAGAAGCGCTCCATACTGGCAATAAGGCAACAATTCTCATGGTGGAACGCAAAGAGGCCGTCCTCGGCCCAAGTCCAATACTTGGACTCAAGATGGAACTGACGCCACACCCTCCGGGGGAGGCCGACCCCGTCCGGGCAATCAAGGAGGCCGTGTGCCTCCCTATGCCTCCATTTTTGGCCGTAGCAAATCTCCTTACTTCAAATGTGGCTCTTTCAAGCATTCTAATGCGACTGTCGAGCTAGCAAAAAGATGATCAAGGAATATTCCGTCTACAAGAAGTTTTGCAACCTGAATCGAACCATGTGCATGAAGAATCCGAGATTGAAGCTCATCATGTTTGTCTCAAGCTCGAGCCCATTCAAGCATTCTAATGCGACTGTCGAGCTAGCAAAAAGATGATCAAGGCATATTCCGTCTACAAGAAGTTTTGCAACCTGAATCAAACCATGTGCATGAAGAATTCGAGATTGAAGCTCATCATGTTTGTCTCAAGCTCGAGCCCCTTGTTTCCAATACTAAGACTGCGACCCCCACAATGGATGCTCCTGATTTCAATTAGTCGAGCTTAGATTAAGCTATCTTTAGATTTCAAGTATTGTTATGGTCGACCGCCATTGTTATTTTCATTGACTTTGTATTACTCTTTCAATATTGGAATTAGAAGTGTTTTTGTGATGTATTTAAGATTGGCATTCAATAACAGTTCTCGTTCACAAGTTGATCTCTTTTAGAATTTATTTATCCTACACTTAGCATGAATGGTCAACTGCAACTCACGTGGTTTTTAAATTGGACTTTTTTAGGTTACATGAGACCCAAATAGTAATACATTATGAAATTTGGTACTTCATATTTAGAAAACGGACCTTGGAATGTCAAAATTGACGTCGTTTTGGTCTCTACCATGTCTGGCTGTCCCTCTGGCTATTTTACAACAATTGTTCCGGCGTTTCCAGAACATTTTCCGGTGTTTTGCCAACGTTTCCGGCTCCTCGGCCATTCTTCGGCCATTTGCCAACGTTTCCGGCTCCTCCACCAGTTTCCCACCGCCGATCCTTGTGGATTTGAAGTCCGGCCTCCTCACAGGCCAGATTCCAGCAGCCCCGGCCGGTTTTCCGGTCACCAGCGCTGTCAGTTTTTGAAGTGTTTTTCCGGCGATTTTTCGTCGTTTTTCATCATTTTTCCAGCTTATATCCAGTAGTTCTATTGCAGTGTTTTCCCGCTAAAGTTTCACCCCGGTTTGAGCTATTATCACTTGGTCTTTCGGTTATTTTTTTTGGTTTTCTCCAAGTCGATATTCTTTGTTCCTGGTATTCTTTACAAGTGTTTCTACACTATTTTTAGATGGTTTTAACACAATACTTTACTGTTTGGTATCTCACTGCTTCAACCCCATGTTTACCAACTCTTTAGATGAAAAATGTAGTACTATTTCCATGTGATACACTTGATGGGATTGCATATTATTCCGATCATCTGTCTTACAATATCCTACGACGTATTGTTTAGTAATCTTCACCGTGTCACTAACTCCATTATTTTTATTTTGTAGATATCCCGCGGCGAAATCGTCTGTCTTCCTGATTGCGGAACCACCCTCACTGTCCTACGACACATGTAGTTGTTCACGGATTTTGTATTTTCGACTTCTTCAATGATGACATTGACCGGTTCGAAGCCCATCATCCAAGAAAGGGGAACCGCTTCTTTTATGTTGCCTAATGGTACAACTCTCAATGTCGTTGAAGCTCCTTAAGCACCAAAGTCTCCACGCACCTGGCTAAGTTTTAAAGACATACGTGACAATAATTTTCATATGGATACTTATGCTGAGAATGGAGAGGTTTATCTATATGTTACCTCTGAGATAGCCGGCCAGCGCCGCATCTTAGAGAAGATGAAGAGTCTCAGGAATGGTATGTATCTCACATCCATTCGAATATTTGAATCTTATGCGGTTTCTCGCAAACACTGTGATTCAGACTCTTATTGGCTTTGGCATGTCCGCCTCGGGCACCCTGGATATATATGATGATTAGAATTCACAAGAATTTACATGGTCATCCCTTTTTCAAGTCCAGAAGTGATTGAAAGATCACATCACTAGTGCTCCTCACGGTGAGGCTGTGCCTGCCTCTCAAGGCACCAACTCGGCATTCATGCCGCAGCCGGTGCCATCTTCTCCCTCACATGAGCTTCAGACGACACCTGTTGATTCTAATGATGAGATAGCTATCTCCAATGCCCATCGCTCTTTTTGCAAAGCCTGTTCTCTTGCTAAATTTCAAGGAAGTCATTCTTTTGCTAAGGCTTTAATAGAGAACATTTCATTCTTACAACGTCTTCAAAGTGACATTTCTGGACCTATTCAACCAGAATGCAGACCTTTTAAGTATTTTATGGTATTGGTTAATGCATCGATGCGTTGGTCACACGTCGCTTTGTTATCCACAAGGAATGTTGTATTTGCTATGCTATTAGCTAAAATCATCAAGCTGAGGGCTCACCACCCTGCCTATCCTATTAAATCCATTAGATTGGATAATGCTGGAGAATTCACGTCTAAGACTTTTGATGATTACTACATGTCCATTGGGGTTGAAGTTGAACATCTCGTTCTTCATGTTCATTCACAGAACGGTCTAGCAGAGGCTACCATTAAGCGTATCCAGCTTGTTGCTCGGGCAATGGTTATGGCGACAAACCTGCCGATCTCTATGTGGGGATATGCAGTGTTGCATGCAGTGACACTTATTCATTTCAGACCCGCAGTAAATCAAGTATTTAGTGCATACCAATTGGTTAATAGCTACAAGCCCAATATTTCACACTTACACATATTTGGTTGTGCCGTTTATGTGCATATTATGCCTCCACTGCGTACTAAAATGGGTCCTCAGAGACGATTAGGTATCTATATTGGTATGTTGGTTATAATTCTCCAACTATTGTCCGCTACTTAGAACCAACCATTGGAGATCTCTTTATTGCTATATTTGCAGATTGTCACTTTGATGAGACATGCTTCCCGATGTTAGGGGGAGATGGGAATGTTATCTTTCCGAATGAACGTCAGGAATTGACGTGGTATGTCTCCAGTATGTCTCAATATGATCCCCACACTGCTCAAAGTGAGTTAGAAGTGCAACGCACTATCGACCTCTAGAAAGTCGCTGATTTGATGCCCGACGGCTGTGTAGATATTGCTAAAGTGACAAGATCAAACATACCTGCTGCAAATGTACCGGCACGGTTGGATGTCCCGAAATACGGGCGTGGAAAACATACTCTTACCTAGCTATGTTGGTGCCATCCCTAATAGTGGGATGGAGGTCGGCAGCGGCATCCCTATTGATGACGTCGCATAGATGGACCAATTTAGAGCAGCTTCGGCCTCAGCTCTTGCCAGGAAAAGTAGGAGACTAAAAAAAAGATTCAAATCCTAGAAAGAAGCGAGTGACTAAGGTACAACACGTCATCAACGATGAATTTCCATCATATGAGATTGTCTCTTATTAAACTTATGTCCATGAATCAACTCAAACCTTTCCGTGGGACGCCAGAAACCTCGTTTGATACTAGAGAACAATGAAATCTCCGTCAATTATTCAAGTGAGTTGTTGGTTCAGAACCGAGCAACTACATGCCTTGATGATGTTTTCGCGTATTCTGTCGCCCATGAGATTAAATCTGAAGACGACGTTGAACCCCGCTCTGTAACTGAATGTGAACGCAGAGCAGATTGGCCGAAGTGGAAGGAAGCAATCCAGGCAAAACTTGACTCAATAAAGAAGAGAGAAGTCTTCGGAGAGGTTGAATTGACTCCAATAGATGTCAAACCTGTTGGACATAAATGGGTCTTTGTTCGTAAGCATAATGAGATGAACGAGGTTGTGCGTTATAAAGCAAGACTCATGACGCAGAGATTCTCACAACAACCTGACATTGACTTTGAGGAGACTTACCCTCCTGTTATGGACATCATTACCTTCTACTATCTTATTAGTCAGGTAGTGTCCGAAAGACTAAACATGCAGCATATGGATGTAGTCATAGTCTATCTCTATGTGGATCTTGATGCAGATATATACATGAAAGTTGCTGAAGGACTACCTTTACCTCCATCAAGTGCCTCCAGACCACGGAGTGCTCATGCAGTCAGATTACGTTGTTCGTTGTACGGATTGAAGCAATCTAGAAGAATGTGGTACAATTAATTGCATAAATACTTGGTGAGAAGGGGTTATCAGAATGATGAACTATGCCCATGTGTGTTCATACAAAAGTCAAATTCTGGATTTGTTATCATTGCAGTTTACATTGATGACATGAACAAAATCAATACTCTTGAGGAGATTGAAGAGACCGGACCGTGGCTTATTTGAAGTTGGAATTTAAGATGAAGGACCTAGGGAGGACGAGATTTTGTCTTGGCCTTGAACTTGTTCAGAGAGCAAACATGGATCTATACAGTCCATTGTCCACTCCTATGGTCGTCCGAAGTCTAGATATCAAGAAAGATATATTCCGTTCTAAAGAGGATGATGATGAAGTTCTTGGTCTTGAAGTTCCATACTATAGTGCAATTGGGGTACTATTGTGTCTAGCTCAGTGTACTAGACCAGATATAGCTTTCGCAGTGAACTTGTTAGTTAGATTTAGCTCCACGCCTACCCTACATCATTGGAATGGTGTCAAGCATTTGTTTCGATACTTGAAAGATTTCCTTGAATTGGATTGTTCTACCCCTATTGCAGAGAGAACACCGCCACGGTACCTCCCCACAGCGCCATCATTGTCGACCCCAGCCTTGCCGCCGTATGCCACAACAACGGCGTGGAGACCGTGCACGGTGCCACTGAGCAGGCTTGGTCCCATCATATTCCTTCCTCAAATGCAAAGACTCCAAACAACTTGTTAGTTGGTTATGCAGATGCATGGTACCTCTCTGACCCTCACAAGGCTCGTTCTCAAACCGGTTATGTGTTTACCATTGGGATTACAACGATATCTTGGAGACCCACTAAGCAATCTCTTGTTTATTCTTCTTTGAATCACGCGGAGATCATAGCTTTCCATGAAGCAGTTAAAGAATGTGTTTGGCTTCGGTCACTAGTTCGTCATTCATGTGGATTAGGCTCTACTACTGATTAAACTACATACATTTATGAAGATAATGCTACTTCCATAGAGCAGACTAAGTTAGGTTTCATCAAGGGAGACAATACCAAGCATATATCACCTAAGTTCTTCTACAATGTGCAACAACAGAAATTCTTGAATGTCTAGATTAATCAAGTGAGTTTAGATGCTAATGTTGTGGATTTGTTCACTAAGTCTTTGCCTAAATTTACTTTTGTGAAGAACATGTGAAGAGTATTGGCATGAGGCGTTTGTC
This sequence comes from Argentina anserina, assembly GCF_933775445.1. NCBI lineage: Eukaryota > Viridiplantae > Streptophyta > Magnoliopsida > Rosales > Rosaceae > Argentina > Argentina anserina. The sequence continues at coordinate 20,616,663 of NC_065872.1, forward strand.
AGTATTTTAAAGTTTGGTAGACATTAGGGGGACTCTACATCACATGTTAAGATCATTAGTAGTTAGTGCGTTATACTCTTTTTCTCCTTCGATCAAGTTTTGTTTTACCCAAGAGGATTTTGTTTTGCTTGACAAGATTTTTAGTGAGGCAACGTTGTGTGCCATGCAACCTAAGGCATGCGACACAAGGGGGAGTGTTCCGGGAGAATTACTATTCTACCATTATGTGTGTCTAAGCCTATTTATGTTTCATATTAGAGATATATTTCATCTCTGTATTAGATTAAGATTTCGGATCCTACGAGATTATGGGCCCATATCATTTAATACAATTACAGTTATTATCCCGAATTATTCTCGTATTTCTCATACTCAATCAATGAACGTTTATTCAGAAATGGGATTTTCGGAAAATTCTGCTTTATTTATGATAGGAGCACAAAGTATGACGTTCTTAATGTTTATATACCCTATTCTTATGCTTTGTTACTTCTTATTTAGTTGTTTTAGGTTCATATTTGTCATTTCTATATTCTAAGGAGAGCTATTTCGAATTTAGATGAATTGATGATGAAATTGTGCTAAGTGTAGAACTCCTTATTGAGCTAGGATTCCTTACTCGACTAGGACTCTACTTTCCTATTTTCATTCTTTTCTATTCCTTAATCGTCGAATTCATTTCAGGAAAGATAAATCATACTTGGAAAGGGAGTAGAGATGCCGTGATGCATTCCTAGTGAGACAATGAAATCATGTTCGAGTTGAAGAAGGGGAAGAAGAGGCCGGCCTAGCTACTCCTAGTTGGACCAAGAGAGATGCCGTGTAGCCCTTATGTGGACTCCCTATTGGATTTGGTTTCCCACATCAAGTTGGATTTGGAGTATATGACTCAAAATCCATATCAAAGAAGATTTCAGCTTTCCAATTGGTTTCTATCTCCTTAAGGGACAGCAAGAGGGCTTCATAGACTCCTATATATAGAGGCTCGGCCTCCCCATTCAAATCATCATCAACCTTGCACACAAGCACAAGCCTAGCTCTGCCGAATCAATCCCTCACCCTTCCAAGAAATCCTAAAACTGATTCCACCATTCTCCACCAATCTATAGCCTTCAAGCACGCTTGTGAAGAAGGTTTCATCCCCTAGAAGTCACGGCTATACTTGTGGAATTGCTTGATTTATAAAGTGTAACCATGATTCACTCTTTGTTTCAATTCGGTTTTAGGTTTTTCTTGTTCTTGGATGAGCTTGCGATTTGTGTAGTGTAATCTTGTTTCAGTTTTGTCTATGAAATAGCTACTTGATTCAATTTATATAAAAATTCGAATTTATGTTTTGGTTTTATGGATTTTCTGTTTTTGGTTTCTGCCGTGTACTAGGAATGAACAATTTCGATTCCTAAGTGTTATGACTATGCTTGTAGCATGATATTTAGGTTGTTGGATTAAAGACTTATGCTAAGAACATGTTTACTCTTTTCTATGTGATTTTCGAATTGCATGATTGTTGGTTAAGTAGGTGACATGCTTAATGAATTCAATGTGCATGGCTTTGGAATTACATGATGAAGATGAACATGTTAGATTTCGAGTATGGCTGCTTGGTATTAATCGAATGTGTTAAGTGTCTATGTGTTTAGGTTACTGCTTAGAACCCTAATTGCATGATCCAACCTTAAGTGTTTGTAAAGAGGTCTCGGCATGATTCTCAAGAAAGACATAGGGCTCGGTTCGACCCCTTTATGTGACTTGTTTTGGTGATTGTTTATGTGTTGGTTGGTTGATCACATGTACATATTAGTTTAGGTTTTATTTACTATTTTTATATCTCAATCCGAACCTATATCAAACCTTTTATATCTTTATGAATTCGTGTTAAGTGTTGTGATCCTAAGCCCTGGTTGGATCCCCGGTTTGTGAACGATACCCTCTTACTTTATACTACTAATGATGTGTACATGGTTAAATATTGATGTCGAGTAATCGAGCATTCATCAATTTAAATTACACTTATTAATTTCTTTGACTTTGGTCTGGATATTTATTCGGAAATGGGATTTTCCGAAAATCTATGTTATTTTAAATAATTACCGAAATTGGGATTTCCGGGAAATAAAATTATTTTATTTCATTATTTTGCGACATGTGAGACAAGTCGAGCTATAATTATTTTTATTTATTTTATACGGTTGGAAACCGTACTTATTGATTATATTTTGATTAGTGGGGCAGTCCATTTTCTATGATTATTCTTATTTATTTTATTGTGACTAGTGCGCTAGTTCACATGTTATTTTGGAAGCCATACACTTGAGATTTATGCTAGCACTATATCACCTTATGGTGACCCTTTCTGCCTGGGAGGCGAGATGACATAGTCGGCAATGTCATGACAATCCGATACTCTATCCGTTAACGTGACGCGACGGTATTGGGAGACTGGAATTATATATTTTTCCCGGGGGGCATATTGTATGACTCATTTATTTGTTTTAGATTAGCGGAGTCTAGTCCATCCTTTACATTTATTTTTGATATATTATTTTAACTATCGCGGCTAGTTCATTTTATATTATTTGATATATTATTAAGACTAGCAGCGCTAGTCGGCTTTCTGTAATTATTTTTAATTAGATTACTTTGGCTAGCGGGGCTAGTCTATTATTTTGAGTTAGTCTTATTTTTATTTATTTTTACTAGCGGGACTAGTACATTACATGTGATGATTAATTGTGATTAAAAGGTTTTGATGCACATGATTTTTCTTACTATAAAAATGGGGAAGTATGTTAAATTGTTTACTTTATTCAATATTCGATTTTCGTCCACCCACTCTAACGTATAATTTTCAAAAACTTCCCCCGAGACCTTCCTTTTCAATTGCCCAGTTTGCAGGAAACGCCAAAAGAGGTCAAGAGTGCTTGAAGCTGAAGTATAGTCAATCAAGCCGCTTTCAGCTAAGTAGGTTGTGATGCATATTCACTGCTCTATTATTCTGTGGGATAAAATACTTTGAAAATTGTTAGTGGTGGAGTTGGTAGAGGATTCGGGAGCATAGAGACTCTAGGTGTTGAGGTTGGTCTTGAGTTAGAGAAGTGTCGTTTTGTGCAAGTAGGGTTAGCCACTTTACGGGAGACTATGACGAAATGTTTGGTGTACCTCCTTAAATAGTGGTCCCCGCAATACTTATTCTAGGTATTAGGGTAATATTTGAAGCAGGTCGTGTCAGAAGCCACTCCTCTCAAACCCATCAAAGAAGGCTTCATAGGTAGGTGTTTTCAAACTCCAATAGGTGTTGTTGTTTCCCAATTGTGGTTGCAATTTTCTTTTGATTCGTTAATGATAAGGGTTTTAATTCAGTGTTTGTTTCATTGTTCTCATATCAAAGGGCGCTCTTTAAAGAATTTTAGCTCACTTTGAGGTAATGGTTGATATTAGGTATTGCTTAATTTATCCCAATCTTTTGCAATTGAAATCGTTTATGTTTCAATTTCCCATTCTCTTTGGTCGCAGGTGAACTGAAGACTTTTTGGCGCTGTAAATTGGAGTATTGGAGCTTTTGTGGTAAATCTGATCAGGTATACCCGCATTGAAATTGAATCCGATTTGGTTGTAGTTAATTAATTTCGACTTTGTCTATGAAGTAGTTATATGATTTCAAGTTATATGAATACGTAGAATTTCTTTGTTCTATGATTTTTGGTTTTCTACCGAACATGTCTTGAATGATTTTGAAGTATCTATGTGTCATGAATGCGATTAGATTGCATGATATTTATGTTGTTGGATTAAAGACTTGTGCTATGAACATGTTTACCCGTTTCTATGTAAGTTCGAAATGGCATGGTCGTTGGTTAAGTAGGTGACATGCTTAATGAATTCAATATGCGTGGCTTTGGAATTGCATAGTAGGATAAGTATGTTAGATTTCAATGAATGGCGATTAGCAATAGTTGAATGTGAGAAGTGTCTATGCATATATGATGCTGATTAGGAGCCTAGATTTACACGGTCTAACCTTAGTTGTTCTTGACTTGTTTCGGCATGAATCTTAGGGAGAATGAAACTTGATTTTCATTGGCTTTGTATAGTTTGTCTTGGTGATGCTTTGTGTGAGTGTTTGATTGATCACATGTATATATTGGTTTAGATTTATTCTCTGTTTTTATACTTTCAATTCGAAACTTATATCAAATCTTATATCTCTATGTGAATTCGTTGTTAAATGTTTGTGATTCTTGCCCTAGCTGGATCCCCAGTTTGTGAACGATACCCTCTTGCTTTATAGTACTAATGATGCTTACAGGGTTACTATTGATATCGAGTAATCAAACTGATCAAATGGCGCCGTTACCGCAGATCCTTTAAGATGAACCCCTAACTTTTAATTTCGAATTCATTGTTTATGTTGTACATTTGTATATTCTTATCTCATTTTGTTGTAACATATAGTAATTTTATCTTAGGTTGTTGTTTTGGTGATTGAGTGAATGATTGTTGTAGGTTGTAAATTGAATGAAATAGGTAAAGTCCATTTTGTTAATATTAGCCTTAACCTTTCATGCTAGCTCTCGGGTTTGCATGAGGTTGAGGGCGGCTTTTATTAACACTTGGAGATTTGTCTAACACCCAAGGTTAAGTTCAGCTGAGTAAGGGGCACGCTCTTTTATTACCCTGGTGCGTTGGATCTTAGAGAACTACAGACTGACATACATCTCGGTGATAGAGTAATAGAGAGTTCGCTCTCCGTAGTTCAACAAATGAGTCATACCACGGCAAAGTTGAAATGACAACATAGTTGTCGTACCTCTTCCATAAGTGTGCCGTGTATATGACTAAGGAAGGACACATTTCTTGTTTCATTTTGTATTCTTCAATGCTAACTTTCTAACTTTCGTTACAAGAACTATGTATGTCCGTTATATCTAAGAAAACAGAAGAGCTCAAAGATCGAATTCAAGCACTAAAAGAATTACAAGATTCTAGCTCGAGTGGACTCTTAGATTTTGAAACTTCTCCAAGCAATTCGATCTTAAACTCTTCACCTAGATCAGAAGAAGAGGAGGATCTTTTCTTCCCCTTCATCTTTGACTGGAAGACAGACACAATTGCGGACTGTACTCTAATTCTTGCTGGTGCTCCAATGGCACTCAAGAATGCTTTCATCCCCATCACCCTTGAATCACCTTTATGCATTGCTTTTACTCCACCTGCTCAAGAACTTCTCCATTCTGGTTCAATTGCTTAGGCAGCTTCCTAAGTACTCTGGTTCATCAATGGAAGACCTAATTTCACCTTAAGGAGTTCTTGGACATTTCCAAGTTCCAATCGATTCATCATTTGTCTCAAGAAGGCTTGAGGTTGCTTTTGTTTCCATTTACTCTTAAGGACGATGCTAAGCGTTGGTTGTACTCTCTGCCAGTAGGAGATTCTTGAAGCAATTCTTCCCTGCTCAACTCATGAAAAGACTAAGGAGGGAGATTTAGAACTTCACTCAAAAGGATTGTGATTCGTTCTATGAGGCATGGGAGGAATTTGAGGAACTATAAAGAAAATTCCATCACCATGGTATGTCGTTGGATGACTTGGTGCAATTCTTCTATGAAGGACTCGACACCATAAACAAGATCATGGTGGATTCGGCGTGAAGCTTGTAGAGACAACAACCGCCAATTTAGTTCCAAGGAGAAGAGAGGAAGCAACAGCCGTGGGGTGTATGATGTTGATGCAAGGAATCAAATGGCTACTTTGGAAAGGAAGCGTGACGTTCTAGGCAAGGTCAAGCATGTGGCATTTGTTCTTTCAAAGACCACACCACCGCGAATTATCCAAATGGTGCAATGACTGAAGAGGAGTTGAACTTCATGGGGCAACAAAGGCCTAAGTACGACCCTTATTCGAACACATACAATCATGGACTTAGAGACCATCCTAAGTTTTGTTGGAACAACAATGCTCAACCGTCCAATACTCAAGATCAATGACTTTGTCCTTCAGGTTTGTTTGTGGGGCCTCAGGTACCTCAAAGTTCTGTTCCCTTTAACTTTTATGTTCATGGTTCGAATAATACATATGCACCTCACTATGATGAACTTTTGAAGTCCCTTGCTCAAGGGCAACAAAATTTAAACTCTGCTACTTAAGCTTTAGCTATAGGTCAACAAGCTAATTCCAAAAACACAATAGAGCTTAAGAAGTAGATGGGACAAGTGATCGACTTCATGGGAAAGACCCATGAAGGAGGTAAGTTACCAAGCCAAACTGAGCCAAATCCAAATGTGAAGGTCATGATGACAAGAAGTGGGAGGATCTTAGATGCTTCATTGCAGCCAATCAAGGAAGCCGTGCATTCTAAAGACAAAGAGGCCGAGAGTTTCAATACAAATGACATAGAGAAGGACCCTGCCTCCTTTCACGTCAATGTTGTCGTGCCTCTACCCCAAAGTGATCATGTTGTGCATGACACATGTAAGAATCCTAACTCTAGTGGGTTGGTTTCAACTAATGCTCTTCCTCATGTTGAAAGAGTTGTGTACCAATAAGAGGATGACTCTAGTGTTCCCTTCCCCAATAGATTTGCAAAGCAAAAAAAGGATGACTCTGATCAAGCCATGCTCGACATCTTTAAGAAAGTGGAAGTGAACATGCCTCTTATTGAATGCATTCAACAAAATCCTAGGTATGCTAAGTTTTTGAAAGAGTTGTGCACCAATAAGAGGGTGACTCGATAGAAGGAGGTTGTCACAATGAGTGAGACGGTTTCTGCCATCCTCCAAAGGAAGCTACCCCAAAAGCTTAAGGATCCATGGAGTTTTTCTATCCCTTGTACAATCGGAAACATGACATTTGAAAAGATAATGCTAGACTTAGGTGCATCGATCAATGTAATGCCTTACTATATTTATGCGGATCTAGGTCTAGGCGATTTGAAATGAGATAATGTTGTGATTCGATTGGCTGATTGTTCCAACAAAGTCCCTTTTGCTATGTTGAAGATGTTCTTTTACAGGTTTCGAGCTTGAATTTCCCTGCGGATTTCTATGTCATTGACATGGAACCAACTGAAGAAAATGACAAGAAGGTCCATATCTTGTTGGCAGTCCATTCATGAGGATTGCAAAAACGAAAATTGATGTATTTCGTGGATCACTCACATTTGAGTTCGTCGGTGAAGTGGTTAGCTTCAACATCTTTGAAGCTATAAGGTATCCCCTTTCGAAATTGAGTGATTGTTTTTCAGTTGACATTCTTGATTTCCTTGCAGATAACAATCTTGATACCTTCTTCAAATGACGAGTTGGTACTCACCATTGCCAAAGGGGCCAGATTTACTAGTGATGGCTTCAACATCTATGAGTTGGAAGCCAATGATGTCATGCCATCTTATGTTCTAGAGAACGTGACATCTCTTGAGGTAGCACGTGAGGTAAGTTTTGTCTCTACTAGCCCAATTGTCTTAACTACTAACAAGAATCTTCCTTCTGTTGTGCAAGCCCCAAATCTTTTCAATTCCTGTTTAAGTATCTTTCTATCGTGAGTATCTTTTCAATTCCTATTTGAGTATCTTTTCAATTCTCGTTTGACTATCTTTCTGTGAAGCTCTCTGATGTGAGTTTCTTTAGAATTTGAAAGTGTTTTCAATGTGAGCGTGTGTTTTTTTTTTCAATGTGAGTAACTTTCTATTGTATCTTTTCAATTCCTATTTGAGTATCTTTTCAATTCTCGGTTGAGTATCTATCTGTGTGGTATTATGTTGTGAGTTTCTTTTGAATTTGAGAGTGTTTTCAGTGTGGGCGTGTGTTTCGTTCAAACTGAGTATTTTTCTATCGTGAGTATCTTTTCAATTTCTGTTTGAGTATCTTTTTGTGAAGCTCTCTGATGCGAGTTTCTTTTGAATTTGATAGTGTTTTCAGTGTGGGCGTGTGTTTCTTTCAAAGTGAGTGTCTTTTTATTGTGAGTATCTTTTCAATTCTCGTTTGTGTATCTTTATGTGTCGCATTATGTTGCGAGTTTCTTTTGAATTTGAGAGTGTTTTCAGTGTGGGCGTGTGTTTCTTTCAAAGTGAGTATCTTTATATCGTCAGTATCTTTTCTATCCCTATTTGAGTATCTTTTCAATTCTCATTTGAGTATCTTTCTGTGTTGCTCTCTGATGCTAGTTTCTTTTGAATTTGAGATTGTTTTCGGTGTGGGCGTGTGTTTTTTTCACCTTAGGGGGAGTTCTTGGACATTTGCAAGCTCCAATCAATTTATCATCTGTCTCAAGAAGGCTTGAGGTTGCTTTTGTTTCCATTTACCCTTAAGGACGATGCTAAATGTTGGTTATACTCTCTACCTCCGGGAATCATCACCACATGGGATGAAATGACTAGGAAATTCTTGAAACAATTCTTCCATGCTCAACTCACGAAAAGACTAAGGAGGGAGATTCAGAACTTCAGTCAAGAGGATGGTGATTCACTCTATGAGGCATGGGAGGAATTTCAGGAACTACAAAGGAAGTGCCCTCACCATGGTATTTCATTGGATGACTTGGTACAATTATTCTATGAAGGACTCGACACCACTAACAAGAGTATGGTGGGCGTGCGTTTCTTTTGAATTTGAGAGTGTTTCCAGTGTGGGCGTGTGTTTCTTTCAACCTGAGTATCTTTCTATCGTGAGTATCTTTCCAATTCCAATTTGAGTATCTTTTCAATTCTCGTTTGAGTATCTTTATGTGTTGCTTTCTTATGCGAGTTTCTTTTTAATTTGAGAGTGTTTCTAGTGTGGTTGTGTGTTTCTTTCAAACTAAGTATCTTTCTATTGTTTGAGTATCGTTCCAACTCCTATTTGAGTATCTATTCAATTCTTGTTTGAGTATCTTTCTGTACGGCTTTGTGATGCGAGTTTCTATTGAATTTGAGAGTGTTTTCAGTGTGGGCGTGTGTTTCTTTCAAAGTTCGTATCTTTCTGTCGTGAGTATCTTTTCAATTCCTATTGAGTATCTTTTCAATTCTCGTGTATAACCCGAATTTTGTTATTCATTTTTTGTAATTTCATGGAGATTAATGAAATGATATTTTGGTTATATCTATATTGTATGTCTTTTAATTAGCCTTCATTCAAAGTAGAAATCGGTTTAAGAACCATTAAGTAGTTTTTCGATTTAATTCGGTTGACTCAAGAATTGACTTTTGATCCGTCATTCATTTCAAAAAACTTCCTTCACAAAAGTCGTAGAGCTCGTCAAAACGAGTTCATAGACATTCACCACGTAATTTGTGGAAGTCGGAGGAGTGAGATTTTAATAACGGAAGTTGTTGTTGAAAAGGGTAAAATGAAAAAAAAAAATTCTCCATCTTTCCCCTTATCTCCTTCTCCCATCGATCCTATTTCTTCTCCATTTCTTCTTCTTTCCTCTTCATTTCTCATCTTCATCCACCGACTCCATTTCTTCCTTGTTTCAGAAAAAGCTTCCGTCACTCCAATCTCTCCATTCCACCACCAATCTATCATCACCAGTCATCCTAGAGCTGCACTGACTCTACCTAGCACCCGACTGAACATTCACACCCCTCCATGCATGTCCAAGGAGCTCTGGCAGTAACAGACTTGCAGCTGGGGACTTTGCCACTACAAGCTGCGGCATCACTATCGGCATAGGGCCTTGGGTCACTTCAGGGGGTTAACCTCATAGCTGCATAAGCTTTGGAGTGTTATTAGACAGCAACTCAGTTCCACGGTAGCAGTTTGGAGAGGAGGAGAATTGTCAATGCCCTCCAGCAGTCCCTCAACTTTTCTGTCAGTATTTTTGTGGTAAGGAGTTTCTTACCTTGACTTATTTTGCTGTGAGGTTGTGTTTGGGGCAGTGAGGTTGAGTTAGGTTGAGTTGAGGGAAGTTAAGAGTGTGTGGATAGTGGGTTTGTTGCTGGTTTGGCTAGTTAGTTGTGTTTGTGTTTTGGGTGAAACTTAGGTTAAGTGGTTAGTTGTGAAGTGGGTTTAGAGATTACGTGTTTGAGTGAGTGGTGCTTTTGTAGTGTTAAGGAAGGTTTTGGGGATTAGTGAAGTGGTTTAATTGGTTATGATCTTGTTGCTATTTTGGGATAGTTGTGCAGAAGAGAGAGACCGAGAGTTACATAAGGAAAAAGGTGTGAAGTTTCCTTATGTTAAAAGAGGGTATTTTGGTGATCGATACTCATATGGCATGAACAGTATTCCAGAAGGGTATTTTGGTAATTTACTTACTTACGGTAAATGTAAATGTAATTTTTATTTACGTACGGTAAATGTAAATTAAATTTTACGTACGGTAAATGTAAATATAAATTACTTTCAGTAATTGTAAAAAAGTAATTTGTAAAAGTTAATTTAGTAAATTTTATTTACTGAGATTGTATTTACATTTGAATAGTATGTATACGTACATAAATACGTAAACAGTATGTATACGTACAGAAATACGTATTATTTGTGTATTTGTACAGTAATACATGACACAGTAACCGTGAATAGTAACTTTGTAAAAACCAAAAATTGCTGAACAGTAACAGTTTATTACTGTTTCGGCATTTAAAGGTTTACGAAATGTTTCTAAATTCTTTTCTTATCTTTTCAAGGTGATCGATAAATCAAGGAAATGAATTATCTTCGGAAATTGTGGAATTACGCTCGAGTCGATAAGGTGAGTAAAATCTCACATATTTATGAATCTACCCTTGTGGTGATTCCAAGATTTTTGCAAGAGTTTTAAATATTGAAATACGACATGTATACAATATATTGGATTATATATATATATTGTATAAATGGTAATAAGTACATATATATATAGTTTGCTATAATATATACTGTTATGAATTCATTTGAAATAGGTCATTTCGATGACGAATATTTGATTTTAATATAGAGTTTTGTTAAACGTTTTGTCTTCGGACGTGTTTATAAATTATGACATGTATATGATATAGTGGATTATATATATGTATTGTATAAATGGTAAATAAATACATATATATATAGTTTGCTATATAATATACTGTTATGATTTTATTGTGATGATGTCATTTTGATGACAAGATTTTATCGAGCATGTGATTTTTGGTACAATATGATGTGTGATTATTGTACATGATTTTAACATGGAGATTGTTAAAATGTGATTTGTCTTCGGACTTGATTTTTGGTACAATATGATGTGAGATTATTGTACGTGTTTGGCAAGTCGGAACCTAGCCTTTGGCCGGGCGAAAGTTACGATACAGTTAGAGCTCTAGTCTGTCTGCCGTAGTACTGCATGTGAGGTAACGGGTGGTTATCTCCTCATGGGTACTCAGACTGTTTTGGATGTTGGGTAGCGGGTGGCTATCCAATATCGGCGATGTATTACGAGAGGGGTAACAGATGTGTACCAGCGTTCTTGGTACCCGTAATATAAATGCATTTGGGTAACCAGAAGGGTTACTTAATTTCTCATGAGCGTTTAATTTCATGTTTCTTTGGGACGACCAGATGGGCCGTCCATTGACTCATGAGTGCATTTATATTTGTTTGATTTCTGGATTTTCGTATATATTGATATGCGAGTTATATATTTTCATTTTACTCATACGAGCTGTAAAGCTTACCGGGTTTGTGTTTACAATCCCGGTGCACCAATTCAATGGTGTAGGGGATACTTCCGCAGGTGCAGATTAGTGGTGGTTGAGGGTTGACTCCGGAGACTTCGAAGTCGTTCGTATCCTGCTTTTGGTGAGGTTTCTAGCGTGGATTTGTGTGTGTGAGAATTTGAGTGGAGTTATTTGTGAGTTTTGTGAGAGTTTGTGAGGATTATTACCATTCCATCTTATGTAATGTTTAATTATAAATTTGGGTTGTAATAATCGGTTTGACTAAGTTGGATAGAGAACTCAGTAATGATCCGCTGTGCATTTTAAATGATTTGATTTCATGGAAATTGTTTAGTGTTTAACGACTTTGAAATTTTGAGTTTTTATACTCGAAATTTTAGGGTCGTTACATGGAAAGATACTCAGTTTGAAAGAAACACACGCCCACACTACAAAACACTCTTAAATACAAAAGAAACTAGCACCAGAAGACGTACTGAAAGATACTCAAACGAGAATTGAAAAGATACTCAAATTGGAATTGGAAAGGTACTCAAACGATTGAAAGATACTCAGTTTGAAAGAAACACACGCCCACACTACAAAACACTCTCAAATACAAAAGAAACTCGCACCAGAAAGACGTACTGAAAGATACTCAAACGAGAATGGAAAAGATACTCAAATTGGAATTTGAAAGGTACTCAAGCGATACAAATATACTCAGATTGAAAAAAACACACGCCTACACTCAAAACACTCTCAAATACAAAAGAAACTCGCATCATAAAGCCGTACAGAGACATACTCAAACGAGAATTGAGAAGATACTCAAATTGGAATTGGAAAGATACTCAAACGATAGAAAGATACTCAGATTGAATGAAACACACGCCGACAAAGGAAACACTCTCAAATACAAGAGAAACTCGCACCAGAAGGACGTACTGAAAGATACTCAAACCAGAATTGAAAAATGCTCAAATTGGAATTGGAAAGATACTCAAACGATAGAAAGATACTCATATTGAAAAAAACACACGCCCAAACTGGAAACACTCTCTAATTCAAAAGAAACTCGCACCAGAAAGCCGTACAAAAACATACTCACACGAGAGTTGAAAAGCTACTCAAATTTGAATTGGAAAGGTACTCAAACGATACAAAGATACTCAGATTGAAAGAAACACACGCCCAACCTCGAAACACTCTCAAATACAAAAGAAACTCGCATCAGAAAGCCGTACAGATACATACTCAAACGAGAATTGAGAAGATACTCAAATTAGAATTGGAAAGATACTCAAATGATAGAAAGATACTCAGATTGAATGAAACACACGCCGACATAGGAAACACTCGAAAATTCAAAAGAAACTCGCACTAGAAAGACGTAATGAAAGATAGTCAAACGAGAATTGAAAATATACTCAAATTGGAAATGGAAAGATACTCAAACGATAGAAAGATACTCAGATTGAAAGAAACACACGCCTACACTCGAAACACGGTCAAATACAAAAGAAACTCGCATCAGAAAGCCGTACAGACACATACTCAAATGAGAATTGAGAAAATACTCAAATGATAGAAAGATACTCATATTGAAAGAAACACACCCCACACTGGAAACACTCTCAAATTCAAAAGAAACTCGCACAGAAAGACGTACTGAAAGATTCTCAAACGAGAATGGAAAAGATACTCAAATTGGAAATGGAAAGATACTCAAACGATAGAAAGAAACTCAGTTTGAAAGAAACACACATCAACACAACAAAACACTCTCAGATACAAAAGAAACTCGCACCAGAAAGACGTACAAAAAGATACTCAAATTGGAATTGGAAAGATACTCAAACGATAGAAAGATACTCATATTGAAAGAAACACACCCCACACTTGAAACACTCTCAAATTCAAAAGAAACTCGCATCAGAAAGACGTACTGAAAGATACTCAAACAAGAATGGAAAAGATACTCAAATTGGAATTGGAAAGATACTTAAACGGTAGAAAGATACTCAGTTTGAAAGAAACACACGCCCACACTACAAAACACTCTCAAATACAAAAGAAACTCGCATCACAAAGACGTACTGAAAGATACTCAAACGAGAATGGAAATGATACTGTAATTGGAATTGGAAAGGTACTCAAGCGATAAAAATATACTCAGATTGAAAGAAACACACGCCTACACTCGAAACACGGTCAAATACAAAAGAAACTCGCATCAGAAAGCCGTACAGACACATACTCAAACGAGAATTGAGAAAATACTCAAATGATAGAAAGATACTCATATTGAAAGAAACACACCCCACACTGGAAACACTCTCAAATTCAAAAGAAACTCGAACCAGAAAGACGTACTGAAAGATTCTCAAACGAGAATGGAAAAGATACTCAAATTGGAAATGGAAAGATACTCAAACGATAGAAAGATACTCAGTTTGAAAGAAACACACACCAACACAACAAAACACTCTCAGATACAAAAGAAACTCGCACCAGAAAGACGTACTAAAAGATACTCAAACGAGAATGGAAAAGATACTCAAATTGGAATTGGAAAGATACTTAAACGATAGAAAGATACTCAGTTTGAAAGAAACACAAGCCCACACAACAAAACAGTCTCAAATACAAAAGAAACTCGCACCAGAAAGCCGTACAAAAAGATACTCACCCGAGAATTGAAAAGATACTCAAATTGGAATCGGAAAGATACTTGAACAATAGAAAGATATTCAGTTTGAAAGAAACACACGTCCACACAACAAAACAGTCTTTAATACAAAAGAAACTCGCACCAGAAAGACGTACTGAAAGATACTCAAACGAGAATTGAAAAGATACTTAAATTGGAATTGGAAAGATACTCAGTTTGAAAGAAAAACACGACCACACTACAAAACACTCTCAAATACAAAAGAAACTCGAATCAGAAAGACGTACTGAAAGACCCTCAAACGAGAATTGAAAAGATATTTAAATTGGAATTGGAAAGATACTCAAACGATAGAAAGATACTTAGTTTGAAAGAAACACACGCCCACACTACAAAACACTCTCAAATACAAAAGAAACTCGAACCAGAAAGACGTACTGAAAGACCCTCAAACGAGAATTGAAAAGATATTTAAATTGGAATTGGAAAGATACTTAAACGATAGAAAGATACTCAGTTTGAAAGAAACACACGCCCACACTACAAAACACTCTTAAATACAAAAGAAACTCGCACCAGAAAGACGTACTGAAAGATACTTAAACGAGAATTGAAAAGATACTCAAATTGGATTTGGAAATATACTCAAACGATAGAACGATACTCAGATTGAAAGAAACACACGCCCACACTACAAAACTCTCTCAAATACAAAAGAAACTCACACCAAAAAGACGTACAAAAACATACTCACACGAGAATTGAAAAGATACTTAAATTAAATTGGAATTGGAAAGGTACTCAAACGATACAAAGATACTCTGATTGAATGAAACACACACCGACACAGGAAACACTCTCAAATTCAAAAGAAACTCGCACCAGAAAACCGTACGAAAACATACTCACAAGAGAATAGAAAAGATACTCAAATTGGAATTGGAAAGATACTCAAATGATACAAAGATACTCAATTTGAAAGAAACACACGACCACACTACAAAACATTCTCAAATACAAAAGAAACTCGCATCAGAGAGCCGTATAAAAAGATACTCACCCGAGAATTGAAAAGATACTCACCCGAGAATTGAAAAGATACTCAAACGATAGATACATACTTAGTTTGAAAGAAACACACGCCCACACTACAATACTCTCTCAAATACAAAAGTAACTCACATCAGAAAGCCGTACAAAAAGATACTCAAATTGGAATTGGAAAGATACTCAAACGATAGAAAGATACTCATATTGAAAGAAACACACCCCACACTTGAAACACTCTCAAATTCAAAACAAACTCGCATCAGAAAGACGTACTGAAAGATACTCAAACGAGAATGGAAAAGATACTCAAATTGGAATTGGAAAGATACTTAAACGGTAGAAAGATACTCAGTTTGAAAGAAACACACGCCCACACTACAAAACACTCTCAAATACAAAAGAAACTCGCATCACAAAGACGTACTGAAAGATACTCAAACAAGAATGGAAAAGATACTCAAATTGGAATTGGAAAGATACTTAAACGGTAGAAAGATACTCAGTTTGAAAGAAACACACGCCCACACTACAAAACACTCTCAAATACAAAAGAAACTCGCTTTAGAAAGCCGTACAGACACATACTCAAACGAGAATTGAGAAGATACTCAAATGATAGAAAGATACTCATATTGAAAGAAACACACCCCACACTGGAAACACTCTCAAATTCAAAAGAAACTCGCACCAGAAAGACGTACTGAAAGATTCTCAAACGAGAATGGAAAAGATACTCAAATTGGAAATGGAAAGATACTCAAACGATAGAAAGATACTCAGTTTGAAAGAAACACACACCAACACAACAAAACACTCTCAGATACAAAAGAAACTCGCACCAGAAAGACGTACTAAAAGATACTCAAACGAGAATGGAAAAGATACTCAAATTGGAATTGGAAAGTGATAGGAGCACAAAAGTGTGACGTTCTTAATGTTTATATGCCCTATTCTTATGCTTTGTTACTTCTTATTTAGTTATTTTAGGTTCATAATTGTCATTTGTATGTTCTAAGGAGAGCTATTTCAAATTTTGAATGAATTAATGATGAAATTGTGCTAAGTGTTAGAAATTCTTATTGAGCTGGGATTCCTTACTCGACTAGGACTCTACTTTCCTAATTTCATTCTTTCCTATTCCTTAATCGACGATTTCTTTTCAGGAAAGACAAATCCTATTTGGACGAGGAGTAGAGTTGCCGAGATGCATTCCTAGTGAGACAAGGAAATCATGTCTGAGTTGAAGAAGGAGAAGAGGAGGCCGGCCTAGCTATTCCTAGTTGAACAAAGAGAGATGCCGTGCAGCCCATATATGTCTCCCTATTGGATTTGAGAGGATTTCAGTTTCCCAATTGGTTTCGATCTCCTTATGGGACGGCAAGATGGCTTCCTAGACTCCTATATATAGAGGCTCGGCCTCCCCATTTATTCATCATCAACCTTACACACAAAGCACAAGCCATAGCTCTGCCGAATCCAATCTTCACCCTTCCAAGAAATCCTAAAACCGATTCCATCATTCCCCACCAATCAATAGCCTTCAAGCACGCTTGTGAAGAAGGTTTCATCCATAAAAGTCACAGCTATACACTTGTGGATTGCTTGATTTATAAAGTGTAACCATGATTCACTCTTTATTTCAATTCAGTTTTTTGGATTTATTCTTGTTCTTGGATGAGTTGCGATTTGTGTAGAGTAATCTTGTTTCAATTTTGTCTATGAAATAGCTACTTGATTCAATTTATATAAAGGATTCGAAATTTTACTTTGGTTTTATGAAGTTTCTGTTTTGGTTTCTGCCGAGTTTCATGTATGATCAATTTCGATTTCTAAGTGTTATGACTATGCTTGTAGCATGATATTTAGGTTGTTGGATTAAAAACTTATGCTAAGAACATGTTTATTCTTTTATATGTGATTTTCGAATTGCATGGTTGTTGGTTAAGGAGGTGACATACTTGATGAATTCAATATGCATGGCTTTGGAATTACATGATGAAGATGAACATGTTAGATTTCGATTATGGCTGCTTGGTAGTGATCGAATGTGTTAAGTGTCTATGTGTTTAGGTTACTGCTTAGAACCCTAAATGCATGATCCATCCTTAGTTGTTCAATATATGGTCTCGGCATGATTTAAAATGAAGTCATAGAGCTTCTTTCGAGTCTCTTGTATGAATTGTTTTGGTGATTGTTTATGTGTTGCTTGGTTGATCATAGGTATATATTAGCTTAGGTTTTATTTTCTGTTTTTATGGTTCAATCCGAAACCTATATCAACTTTTTATATCTTTATGAATTCGTGTTAAGTATTGTGATCCTAAGCCCTGACTGGATCTCCGGTTTGTGAACGATACCCTCTTGCTTTATACTACTAATGATGCTTACAGGGTTAAATATTAATGTCGAGTAATCGAGCAAACATCAGAAAGATACTCAAACGATAGAAAGATACTTAGTTTGAAAGAAACACACGCCCACACTACAAAACACTCTTAAATACAAAAGAAACTCGCACAAGAAAGACGTACTGAAAGATACTCAAACGAGAATTGAAAAGATACTCAAATTGGAATTGGAAAGGTACTCAAATGATAGAAATATACTAAGTTTGAAAGAAACACACGCCCACACTACAAAACACTCTCAAATACAAAAGAAACTCGCACCAGAAAGACGTACTGAAAGATACTCAAACGAGAATGGAAAATATACTCAAATTGGAATTGCAAAGGCACTTAAGCGATACAAATAAACTCAGATTGAAAGAAACACACGCCTACACTCGAAACACTCTCAAATACAAAAGAAACTCGCACCAGAAAGACGTACTGAAAGATACACAAACGAGAATTGAAAAGATACTCAAATTGGAATTGGAAAGGTACTGAAACGATAGAAAGATACTCAGTTTGAAAGAAACACACGCCCACACTACAAAACACTCTCACATACAAAAGAAACTCGCACCAGAAAAACGTACTGAAAGATACTCAAACGAGAATTGAAAAGATACTCAAATTGGAATTGGAAAGATACTCAAACGATAGAAAAATACTCAGTTTGAAAAAAACACGCGCCCACACTACAAAACATTTTCAAATACAAAAGAAAGTCACATCAGAAAGCCGTACAGAAAATACTCAAACGAGAATTGAAAAGATACTCAAATTGGAATTGGAAAGGTACTCACACGATAGAAAGATACTCAGTTTGAAAGAAACACATGCCCACA
The DNA here is from genome assembly GCF_933775445.1 of Argentina anserina. Taxonomy (NCBI): domain Eukaryota; kingdom Viridiplantae; phylum Streptophyta; class Magnoliopsida; order Rosales; family Rosaceae; genus Argentina; species Argentina anserina. Next base: position 20,635,209 of record NC_065872.1, read on the forward strand.
CTGCAAAACACTCTCAAATACAAAAGAAAATCGCACCAGAAAGACGTACTGAAAGATACTCAAACGAGAATAGAAAAGATACTCAAATTGGAATTGGAAAGATACTCAAACGATAGAAAGATACTCAGTTTGAAAGAAACACACGCCCACACTACAAAACTCTCTCAAATACAAAAGTAACTCGAACCAGAAAACCGTACAAAAACATACTCACACGAGAATTGAAAAGATACAGAAATTGGAATTGGAAAGCTACTCAAACGATAGAAAGATACTCAGTTTGAAAGAAACACACGCCCACACTACAAAACTCTCTCAAATACAAAAGAAACTCGCATCAGAAAGCCGTATAAAAAGATACTCACCCGAGAATTGAAAAGATATTCAAATTGGAATTGGAAAGATACTCAAACGATAGAAAGATACTCAGATTGAAAGAAACACACCCCACACTAGAAACACTCTCAAATTCAAAAGAAACTCGCACCAGAAAGACGTACAGAAAGATATTAACCCAAGAATTGAAAAGATATTGAAATTGGAATTGGAAAGCCACTCAAACGATAGAAAGATACTAAGTTTGAAAGAAACACACGCCCACACTACAACACACTGTCAAATACAAAAGAAACTCGCATCAGAAAGCCGTACAAAAAGATACTCACACGAGAATTGAATAGATACTTAAATTAAATTGGAATTGGAAATGTACTTGAACGATACAAAGTTACTCCAATTGAAAGTAACACATGCCTAAACTCGAAACACTCTCAAATACAAAAGACACTCGCATTAGAAAGCCATACAGATACATACTCAAACGAGAATTGAGAAGATACTCAAATTGGAATTGGAAAGATACTCAAACGATAGAAAGATACTCAGATTGAATGAAACACACGCCGACACTGGAAACACTCTCGAATTCAAAAGAAACTCGCACCAGAAAGACAATACAAAAGAAACTCTCATCAGAAAGCCGTACAAAAAGACACTCACCTTAGAATTGAAAAGATACTCAAATTGGAATTAGAAAGATACTCAAACGATAGAAAGATACTCAGTTTGAAAGAAACACACGCCCACACAACAAATCTATCTCCAATAAAAAAGAAACTCGCACCAGAAAGCCGTACAGAGAGATACTAACACGAAATTGAAAAGATACTCAAATTGGAATTGGAAAGATACTCAAAAGATAGACAGATACTCAGATAGAAAGAAACACACGCCCACACTGGAAACACTCTTAAATTCAAAAGAAACTCGAACCAGAAAGACGTACTGAAAGATACTCACCCGAGAATTGAAAAGATACTCAAATTGGAATTGGAAAGATACGCAAGCGATACAAAGATACTCCGATTGAAAGAAACACACGCCCACACTACAAAACACTCTCAAATACAAAAGAAACTCGCACCAGAAAGACGTACTAAAAGATACTCAAACGAGAATTGCAAAGATACTCAAATGGGAATTGGAAAGATACTCAAACGATAGAAAAATACTCAATTTGAAAGAAACACACGACCACACTACAAAACACTCTCAAATACAAAAGAAACTCGCACCAGAAAGACGTACTGAAAGATACTTAAACGTGAATTGAAAAGTTACTCAAATTGGAATTGGAAAGATACTCAAACGATAGAAAGATACTCACTTTGAAAGAAACACAAGCCCACACTACAAAACACTCTCAAATACAAAAGAAACTCATATCAGAAAGCCGTACAAAAAGATACTCATCCGAGAATTGAAAAGATACTCAAATTGGAATTAGAAAGATACTTGAACAATAGAAAGATATTCAGTTTGAATGAAACACACGCCCACACTACAAAACACTCTCAAATACAAAAGAAAGTCGCACCAGAAAGACGTACTGAAAGATACTCAAACGAGAATTGAAAAGATACTCAAACTGGAATTGGAAAACTACTCAAACGATAGAAAGATACTCAGTTCGAAAGAAACACACGACCACACTACAAAACACTCTCAAATACAAAAGAAACTCGCACCAGAAAGACGTACATAAAGATAGTCAAACGAGAATGGAATAGATACTCAAATTGGAATTGGAAAGGTACTGAAACGATAGAAAGATAATCAGTTTGAAAGAAACACACGCCCACACTACAAAACACTATCAAATACAAAAGAAACTCACACTAGAAAACCGTACAAAAACATACTCAAACGAGAATTGAATAGATACTCAAATTGGAATTGGAAAGGTACTCAAACGATAGAAACATACTCAATTTGAAAGAGACACACGCCCACACTACAAAACGCTCTCAAATACAAAAGAAACTCACACCAGAAAGACATACTGAAAGATACTCAAACGAGAATTGAAAAGTTACTCAAATTGGAATTGGAAAGATACTCAAACGATAGAAAGATTCTCAGTTTAAAAGAAACGCAAGCCCATACTACAAAACACTCTCAAATACAAAAGAAACTCGCATAAGAAAGCCGTACAAAAAGATACTCACTCGAGAATTGAAAAGATACTCAAATTGGAATTGGAAACATACTTGAACAATAGAAAGATATTCAGTTTGAAAGAAACACACGCCCACACTGGAAACAATATCAAATTCAATAGAAACTCGCTTCAGGAAACCGTACAGAAAAATACTCAATCGAGAATTGGAAAGATACTCAAATGGGAATTGCAAAGATACTCAAACGATAGAAAAATACTCAGATAGAAAGAAACACACGCCCACACTGGAAACACTCTCAAATTCAAAAGAAACTCGCACCGGAAAGACGTACTGAAAGATACTCAAAGGAGAATTGAAAATATACTCAAATTGGATTTGGAAATATACTCAAAAGATAGAACTATACTCAGAGTGAAAGAAACACACGCCCACACTACAAAACTCTCTCAAATTCAAAACAAACTCGCACCAGAAACCTGTACAGAAAGATACTCAATTCAGAATTGGAAAGAAACTCATATTGGAAATGCAAAGATACTCAAACGATGGAAAAATACTAAGATAGAAAGAAACGCACGCCCACACTGGAAACACTCTCAAATTCAAAAGAAACTCGCACCCGAAAGACGTACTGAAAGATACTCAAACGAGAATTGCAAAGATACTCAAATTGGATTTGGAAATATACTCAGAAGATAGAACTATACTCAGATTGAAAGAAACACACGCCCACACTATAAAACACTCTCAAATTCAAAAAAAACTCGCACCAGTAAGACGTACTGAAACATACTCAAATGAGAATGGCAAAGATACTCAAATTGGAATTGGAAAGATACGCAAGCGATACAAAGATACTCCGATTGAAAGAAACACACGCCCACACTACAAAACACTCTCAAATACAAAAGACACTCGCACCAAGAAGACGTACTGAAAGATACTCAAACGAGAAAGGAAAAGATACTCAAATTGGAATTGCAAAGATACCCAAATGATAGAAAGATACTCAGTTTGAAAGAAACACACGCCCACAGTACAACACACTCTCAAATACAAACGAAACTTGCACCAGAAAGACGTACAAAAAGATACTAACCTGAGAATTGAAAAGATACTCAAATTGGAATTGGAAAGATACTCAAACGATAGAAAGATACTCAGATAGAAAGAAACACACGCCCACACTGGAAACACTCTCAAATTCAAAAGAAACTCGCACTGGAAAGACGTACTGAAAGATACTCAAACGAGAATTGAAAAGATACTCAAATTGGATTTGGAAATATACTCAAAAGATAGAACTATACTCAGATTGAAAGAAACACACGCCCACACTACAAAACTCTCTCAAATACAAAAGAAACTCGCATCAGAAAGGCGTACAAAAAGATACTCACCCGAGAATTGAAAAGATACTCAAATTGGAATTGAAAAGATACCCAACGATAGAAAGATACTCAGTTTGAAAGAAACACACGCCCACACTACAAAACACTCTCAAATACAAAAGAAACTCGCACAAGAAAGACGTACTGAAAGATACTCAAACGAGAATGGAAAAGATACTGAAATTGGAATTGGAAAGATATTCAAACGATAGAAAGATACTCAGTTGGAAAGAAACACACGCCCACACTACAAAACTCTCTCAAATACAAAAGAAACTCGCACCAGAAAACCGTACAAAATTATACTCAAACGAGAAATGAAAAATTACTCAAATTGGAATTGCAAAGATACTCAAATGATAGAACGATAGTCAGTTTGAAAGAAACACACGCCCACACTACAACACACTCTCAAATACAAAATAAACTCGCACCAGAAAGACGTACAGAAAGATACTAACACGAGAATTGAAAAGATACTCAAATTGGAATTGGAAAGATACTCAAACGATAAAAAGATACTCAGATAGAAAGAAACACACGCCCACACTGGAAACACTCTCAAAATTCAAAAGAAACTCGCATCGGAAAGACGTACTGAAAGATACTTAAACAAGAATTGAAAAGATACTCAAATTGGATTTGGAAATATACTCAAAATATAGAACTATACTCAGATTGAAAGAAACACACGCCCACACTACAACACACTTTCAAATACAAAATAAACTCGCACCAGAAAGACGTACAGAAAGATACTAACCCGAGAATTGAAAAGATACTCAAATTGGAATTGGAAAGATACTCAAACGATAAAAAGATACTCAAATAGAAAGAAACACACGCCCACACTGGAAATACTCTCAAATTCAAAAGAAACTCGCACCGCAAAGACGTACTGAAAGATACTTAAACAAGAATTGAAAAGATACTCAAATTGGATTTGGAAATATACTCAAAATATAGAACTATACTCAGATTGAAAGAATACACGTCCACACTACAAAACTCTATCAAATACAAAATAAACTTGCATCAGAAAGCCGTACAAAAAGATACTCACCCGAGAATTGAAAAGATACTGAAATTGGAATTGGAAAGATACTCAAACGATAGAAAGATACTCAGATTGAAAGAAACACACCCCACACTGGAAACCCTCAAATTCAAAAGAAACTCGCACCAGAAAGACGTACTGAAAGAAACTCAAACGAGAATGGAAAAGATACTCAAATTGGAATTGGAAAGATACTCAAACGATAGAAACATACTCAGTTTGAAAGAAACACATGCCCACACTACAAAACACTCTCAAATACAAAAGAAACTCGCACCAGAAAGACGTACAAAAAGATACTAACCCGAGAATTCACAACATACTCAAATTGGAATTGGAAAGATACTCAAACGATAGAAAGATACTCAGATTGAAAGAAACACACCCCACACTTGAAACACTCTCAAATTCAAAAGAAACTCGCACCAGAAAGACGTACTGAAAGATACTCAAACGAGAAATGAAAAGATACTCAAATTGGAAATGGAAAGATACTCAAATGATGGAAAGATACTCAGATTGAAAGAAACACACGCCCACACTGGAAACACTCTCAAATACAAGAGAAACTCGCACAAGAAAGACGTACTGAAAGATACTCAAACGAGAATTGAAAAGATACTCAAATTGGAATTGCAAAGATACTCAGTTTCAAAGAAACACAAGCCCACACTACAAAACACTCTCAAATACAAAAGAAACTCGCATAAGGAAGCTGTACAAAACGATACACACCCGAGAATTGAAAAGATACTGAAATTGGAATTGGAAAGATACTCAAACGATAGAAAGATACTCATATTGAAAGAAACACACGCCCACACAACAAAACATTCTCAAATACAAAAGAAACTCGCACCAGAAAGACGAACTGAATGATACTCAAACTAGAATGGAAAAGATACTCAAATTGGAATTAGAAAGATACTCAAACGATAGAAAGATACTCTGTTTGAAAGAAACACACGCCCACACTCTAAAACTCTCTTAAATTCAAAACAAACTCGCACCAGAAAGCCGTACAGAAAGATACTCAATTCAGAATTGGGAAGATACTCAAATTGGAAATGCAAAGATACTCAAACGATAGAAATATACTCAGTTTGAAAGAGACACACGCCCACACTGTAAAACACTCTCAAATTCAAAAAAAACTCGCACCAGAAAGACGTACTGAAACATACTCAAATGAGAATGGAAAAGATATTCAAATTGGAATTGGAAAGTTCCTCAAACGAGAAAGGAAAAGATACTCAAATTGGAATTGGAAACATACTCAAACGATAGAAAGCTTCTAAGTTTGAAAGAAACACACGCCCACACTACAAAACACTCTCAAATACAAAAAAAACTCGCATCAGGAAGCCGTACAAAAAGATACTAACCCGAGAATTGAAAAGATACTCAAATTGGAATTGGAAAGATACTCAGTTTAAAAGAAACACACTCCCACACTACAAAACTCTCTTAAATACAAAAGAAACTCGCACCAAAAAGACGTACAAAAACATATACCCACGAGAATTGAAAAGATACTCAAACGATAGAAAGATACTCAGATTGAAAGAAATACACGCCCACACTGGAAACTCTCTCAAATACAAAAGAAACTCGCTTCAGAAAGCCGTACAAAAACATACTCACACGAGAATTGAGAAGATGCTCAAATTGGGATTGGAAAGATACTCAAACGAAAGAAAGATTCAAAAGAAACTCGCACCAGAAAGAGGTACTGAAAGATACTCAAACGAGAAATGAAAACATACTCAAATTAGAAATGGAAAGATACTCAAACGATAGAAACATACTCATATTGAAAGAAACACACGCCCACACTGGAAACACTCTGAAATTCAAAAGAAACTCGCACCAGAAAGACGTACTGAAAGATACTCAAACGAGAATTGAAAAGATACTGAAATTGGAATTGGAAAGATACTCAGACCAAAGAAAGATACTCAGTTTGAAAGAAACACACGCCCATACTGGAAACACTCTCAAATTCAAAATAAACTCGCACCAGAAACACGTACAAAAACATACTCACACGAGAATTGAAAAGATACTCAAATTGGAATTGGAAAGGTACTCAAACGATACAAAGACACTCAGATTGAAAGAAACAGTCGCCCACACTGCAATACACTCTCAAATACAAAAGAAACTCGCACCAGAAAGACGTACAAAAACATACTCACACGAGAATTGAAAAGATACTTAAATTGGAACTGGAATGGTACTCAAGGGATACAAAGATACTCAGATTGAAAGAAACACACGCCCACACTGGAAACACTCTCAAATACAAAAGAAACTCGCATCAGAAAGCCGTACAGATACATACTCAAACGAGAATTGAGAAGATATATAAATTGGAATTGGTAAGATACTCAAACGATAGAAAGATACTCAGATTGAATGAAACACACGCCGACAAAGGAAACACTCTCAAATTCAAAAGAAACTCGCACCAGAAAGACGTACTGAGAGATACTCAAACGAGAATTGAAATGATACTCACATTGGAATTGGAAATACACTCAAACAATAGAAAGGTATTCAGTTTGAAAGAAACACACGCCCACCCTGGAAACAACTCAAAATCAATAGAAACTCGCTTCAGAAAGCCGTACTGAAAGATACTTAATTGAGAATTAAAAAGATACTCAAATTGGAATTGGTAGGATACTCAAACGATATAAAGATACTCAGATTGAATGAAACACACGCCGACATAGGAAACACTCTCAAATTCAAAAGAAACCCGTACCAGAAAGAAGTATTGAAAGATACTGAAACGAGAAATGAAAATATACTCAAATTGGAAATGGAAAGATACTCAACTGAATGAAAGATACTCAGTTTGAAAGAAACACACGCCCATACAGGAAACACTCTCAAATTCAAAAGAAACTAGCACCAAAAAGACAAACTGAAAGATACTCAAACGAGAATTGAAAAGCTACTCAAATTGGAATTGGAAAGATACTCATTTATAAGAAACACACGCCCACACTACAAAAACACTCTCAAATACAAAATAAACTAGCAACAGAAAGCCGTACAAAAACATACTCACACGAGAATTGAAAAGATACTCAAATTGGAATTGGAAAGGTACTCAAACGATATAAAGATACTCAGATTGAAAGAAACAGACGCCCACACTGCAAAACACTCTCAAATACAAAAGAAACTCGCACGAGAAAGACGTACAAAAACCTACTCACACGAGAATTAAAAAGAAACTCAAATTGGAATTGGTAAGGTACCCAAGGGATACAAAGATACTCAGATTGAAAGAACCACACGCCCACACTGGAAACACTCTCAAATACAAAAGAAAATCGCATCAGAAAGCCGTACAGATACATACTCAAACGAGAATTGAGAAGATACATAAATTGGAATTGGTAAGATACTCAAACGATAGAAAGATACTCAGATTGAATGAAACACACGCCGACATAGTAAACACTCTCAAATTCAAACGAAACTCGCACCAGAAAGACGTACTGAAAGATACACAAACGAGAAATGAAAAGATACTCAAATTGGAAATGGAAAGATACTCAAATGATAGAAAGATACTCAGTTTGAAAGAAAGACACGCCCATACTGGAAACACTGTCAAATTCAAAAGAAACTCGCACCAAAAAGACGAACTGAAAGATACTCAAACGAGAATTGAAAAGATACTCAAATTGGAATTGGAAAGATACTTAGTTTATAAGAAACAAACGCCCACACTACAAAAACACTCTGAAATACAAAAGAAACTCGCAACAGAAAGCCGTACAAAAACATACTCACACGAGAATTGAAAAGATACTCAAATTAGGATTGGAAAGGTACTCAAACGATATAAAGATACTCAGATTGAAAGAAACAGACGCCCACACTGCAAAACACTCTCAAATACAAATGAAACTCGCACCAGAAAGACGTACAAAAACATACTGACATGAGAATTGAAAAGATACTCAAATTGGAATTGGAAAGGTACTCAAGCGATAAAAAGATACTCAGATTGAAAGAAACACAAGCCCACACTGGAAACACTCTCAAATACAAAAGAAACTCGCATCAGAAAGCCGTACAAAAACATACTCAAATGAGAATCGAGAAGATACATAAATTGGAATTGGTAAGATACTCAAACGATAGAAAGATACTCAGATTGAATGAAACACACGCCGACATAGGAAACACTCTCAAATACAAGAGAAACTCGCACCAGAAGGACGTACTGAAAGATACTTAAACCAGAATTGAAAAATGCTCAAATTGGAATTGGAAAGATACTCAAACAATAGACAAATACTCAGTTTCAAAGAAACACACGCCCACACTACAAAACACTCTCAAATACAAAAGAAATTCGCATCAGGAAGCCGTACAAAAAGATACTGACCCGAGAATTGAAAAGATACTCAAAGTGGAATTGGAAAGATACTCAAACGATAGAAATATACTCAGATTGAAAGAAACACACCCCACACTGGAAACACTATCAAATTCAAAAAAAACTCGCACCAGAAACACGTACTGAAAGATACTGAAACGAGAATGGAAAAGATACTCAAATTGGAAATGGAAAGATACTCAAACGATAGAAAGATACTCAGTTTGAAAGAAACACACGCCCACACTACAAAACTCACTCAAATACAAAAGAAACTCGCACCAGAAAGACGTACAAAAACATACTCCCACGAGAATTGAAAAGATACTCAAACGATAGAAAGATACTCAGATTGAAAGAAATACACGCCCACACTCGAAACTCTCTCAAATTCAAAAGAAAGTCGCACCAGAAAGACGTACTGAAAGATACTCAAACGAGAATTGAAAAGATACTCAAATTAGAATTAGAAAGATACTCAAAAGATAGAAAGATACTCAGTTTGAAAGAAACACACGCCCACACTACAAAATACTCTCAAATACAAAAGAAACTCGCATCAGGAAGCCGTACAAAAAGATACTCACTCGAGAATTGAAAAGATCCTCAAATTGGAATCGGAAAGATACTCAAACGATAGAAAGATACTAAGATTGAAAGAAACACACGCCGACATAGGAAACATTTTCAAATTCAAAAGAAACTCGCACCAGAAAGACATACTGAAAGATACTCAAACGAGAATTGAAAAGTAATTCTGTAATAACCCGAATTTTTAGAAACTAAATGTCGAGTATTTTCAAAGTGTTAAACTTGTGAAATTAATTCAAGATGACAATTGGAGGTTTGCGACATTTCGAAACGAAAATGGAAACGTTCTCAGATCGTTTAATTAGAAAACGTAACGTTACCGCAACATATAGATCGACTTTTATTCCGTCACTCGGTTGTAAAAACTTCCTTCACAAAAATCGTAGAGCTCATTGATACGAATTCGTGGACACGTCATGCGTTCGAATCGGACGTCGGACGCGAAAGTTATTAACGTCGGATGTTCGTTTCCGATTTTGGAAATAGTATAAAAGGAAGGAGAGGAGATTAAAAATCAGGAAAATCAGATTTTTTCTAAAAATCAGCTCGGGTACTGTTCACCCGACCCAAAAACCTTCTACGGCCGATTTCTCCACCATCCGACGTCGCCTCGTGTCGTGCCACCTATCAAACTGACGGGCTCGACGAGCTCCATCTTTTGGGCTACGCCTTGCACTCCGGTGACAACCACACACGGTGTAGCAAGCGCCGGAAGTTACTGCTGTGACGGCGCCGCCTCCTCCGGCCACCATGGCTCGAGATTCTTGGGGGTTTTTGCTTGTCTCAGTCCCAGCAACATTCCCACAAAAGGAATCGAGCCAAATCGAAGTGTAAGTACCCGAATCAAAATTTCAATTTCTAGGGTTTGTGAATAGTGCCGATTTTATGTTCTTCGTTGTTTAGACTGTTTAGACTTGGATTTAGACCTTGGTGTCAACTAGGAAGTTGTTGGAAATGTTGTTTAGGTTGTGGTGGTGAAATTTGGTGATGATTGGTGGCGGTCGGCGAACAGTAACGCCGAGTGAATAGTAACTGTGAATAGTAACTTCGCATAAATAGTGATATGTAACAGTAACTGTGAATAGTGATCTGTAACAGTAACTGTGAACAGTGGAGTGGTAAAACAGTACTATGAACAGTGTTTTGGTAAAACAGTAACTGTGAACAGTGGTTTAGTAAAAACAGTGATTAGTAACATGAATAGTGTTCCGTGGACAATGTTTTATGAACAACATTTAGCTGTGCTGAACTCGTCACCTGATATTTTAAATATCATTTTCTAAGCATTTATCATGCTATTAGGTGACTCACGAAACGAGTGAGGAAATTACTTTCAGGGTCGTGGAAGTTGCACGCAGGAAAAGGTGAGTTTTGTCTTCGGACGAGTTTTGTTTTCGAATGAATTTTGTCTTCGGACGAGTTTTTGTCTTCAGACGTGTTTATGAAATATGACATGTATATGATATAATGGATTATATATATATTGTATAAATGGTAAATATGTACATATATATATATAGTTTGCTATATAATATACTGTTATGATTTTATCGTGATTTATGTCATTTTGATGACGAGATTTATATATCGAGCATGTGATTTTGATTTGTACAATATGATGTGAGATTATTGTACGTGATTTTAACATGGAGATTGTTAAAATGTTGATTTGTCTTCGGACTTGATTTTTGGTACAATATGATGTGAGATTATTGTACGTGATTTTAACATGGAGATTGTTAAAATGTTGATTTGTCTTCGGACTTGATTTTTAGTACAATATGATGTGAGATTATTGTACGTGATTTTAACATGGAGATTGTTAAAATGTTGATTTGTCTTCGGACTTGATTTTTGGTACAATATGATGTGAGATTATTGTACGTGATTTTAACATGGAGATTGTTAAAATGTTGATTTGTCTTCGGACTTGATTTTTGGTACAATATGATGTGAGATTATTGTACGTGATTTTAACATGGAGATTGTTAAAATGTTGATTTGTCTTCGGACTTGATTTTTGGTACAATATGATGTGAGATTATTGTACGTGATTTTAACATTGAGATTGTTAAAATGTTGATTTGTCTTCGGACTTGATTTGGTACAATATAATTTGAGATTATTGTACGTGTTTGGCAAGTCGGAACCTAGCCTTTGGCCGGGCGAAAGTTACGATACAGTTAGAGCTCTAGTCTGTCTGCCGTAGTATTGCATGTGAGGTAACGGGTGGTTATCTGCTCATGGGTACTCAGATTGTTTTGGATGTTGGGTAGCGGGTGGCTATCCAATATCGGCGGTGTATTACGAGAGGGGTAACAGATGTGTACCAGCGTTCTTGGTACCCGTATTATAAATGCATTTGGGTAACCAGAAGGGTTACTTAATTTCTCATGAGCGCTTCTTTTCATATTTCTTTGGGACAACCAGATGGGCCGTCCATTGACTCATGAGTGCATTTATATTTGTTTGATTTGTGGATTTTCGTATATATATTAATATGTGAGTTATATTTTCATTTTACTCATACGAGCTGTAAAGCTTACCGGGTTTGTGTTTACAATTCCGGTGCACCAATTCGATGGTGTAGTGGATAACTCCGCATGTGTGGATTAGCGGGAATTGACGGACCGCTCAGAGGACTTGAAGTTATTTATCTCCAGCTTGTGTGAGGATTTTGTGTGACTATCTTGTGAGATTTTTGTGAGGATTATACATTTCCATTTGTTATAATGTTGAATTATAATTTGGTTTGTAATAATCGGTTTGACTGAGTTGTATTTTGAACTCAGAGATGATCCGCTGTGGCATTTTAAATGATTTCGATTTCATTGAAATTGTTTAGTATTTAACGATTTTAAAATTTTGAGTTTTTTTTAAGCTTGAAACTTTAGGGTCGTTACAGTTGGTATCAGAGCCTAAGTGCGTATTTGGCGATTATCAATATCATCCGGGAGCGATGATCCAACTGTAGGCGGGCACCCATCACATGCTCCTCGGTATTGATATGTCGCCGCGTACGTGAGAGTGTTAGGAGCCATACCTTATGGTTTGGTCCTGTAGGGAGTATTGGGACGATACTCTGATGGTTCACCTTCTTCTGAAATTCCATGATTGATATCAGTTGGATCTATTTTGTCGAATTTGAGACTTCACATGTATGACGGAGTGTTAATTGTTGAATGGTGATGAATTTGGAAAATGGCCGTTGACAGGGCCGAGGACGGACGAGAGGTCGAGGCCGAGTTAGGGCTGCAGGCCGAGTCCGGAATGTGGAGTACCTTTATGAGGAGGCTGCTCCACGGGAAAGACAGGTTGATCCTATCGCTGTCGTTAGAGATTAGAGTCGTGTGCTGAGGTTGGTCAAGGACATTAGTGATCTGCCAGTGTCGCCGTTTCATGAGGCCTGGATCATATGGTAGCAGACCGTTGGATCGAGAGAATTGAGACTTACTTGGTGATGATTGAGTGCTTTGAGTTGGAGAAGATGATAATAGCCAAGTTCAATTATTGATAGTTCGGTAGAGGAGATGTTAGGATTGATTCCTACATCTCTGAGGAACTCTTTATGTGTCACTTCGCGTTTGGAGTGTTCCTCGAATTGGAGACAATGAGAGGCTTGTCCTATTGTGAGTGGAAATGGAGAGTTCTCTGCTTAATTGATAGTGATTCCGGACCACTCTATGATGTGACCTGAGGAATTGATTGGTTGAGACCGCAGTAGGTGGGGATTGATTGTTTGACATGGTGGGTTCTTTCATAGACCCAGGAAACCAATGTTTCGTTATCTTTGTCTCGAGTCGGATAATGCCATGAGAGCTTGATTCATGGCATATGTTGAGTATGTGGATCTGAAGTAGTTATCACAGACATCGTTGTGATAACTGAGTAAAGTGAGACATTTCAGGAGATACTGTGTTATAACACCTATAACGAAGATGCCGTATGGATGGGACAAATGAATTCAAAGACTTAATGACTGGTGCGATCAGCTTAGAGAGGCTACAATACTCTCTGAGTTTGACATGCGATCCAGATACTGAAATGCTAACAGGTTTGAGTATATAGTTTCCTATCAGGGCAGAGAACTATCAAGGAGTCTTGATAGAGAGCGTTGACTCTATATTGAAGGATGTTCAGTGTTTAAATGTTGAGGACTAGATTTTAGTTATGCAACTAATCTAAGTTGAAGCCTAAGAAGGTTGAGATATTATGTTCAGGTAAGAGATGTGTAGAACATAGGTTGGAGGTGGTTAACGAAAATTTTCGTGACTAGCATCTCTAACGCTATTGGTAACAGAGTGGTAGGGCGTATGATACGACCATAAAGTGGTAATACAATTATTGAATTGAGATTCACATTTTGTCGACGTAACATTCCAAACTTGTTTTGGTTCGGTTATAGACAATTGATGTTACGCATTGTCCTTGGGTGAGCAAGAAATATAAGGTGATGGAGAAATCTCAATGTGGCGATATGAATTAATTATTTGCTAGATGAGCATTTAAATGAGAACGCTGATCTTTCAGGATTTAATTATTTTGGTGTTGGAGATTGGAACTTCACAATGCCACAGGTCCAAATGAGACACAATGGCAGTGAAGTAACTCTATTGAAGGTAAGGTATGAGATGACCTTAGTTTAATGGTGTTTTGACGAATTTTTCGTGACAAGCACCTTCCAACTGGTAAAGAAATGGTTGAGGACCAAAAAAAAATTTGCTTTTCAATTGCAAGTGGTGTTAGCGTTGGTGACTTAGAGGCTCTTTTCCCTCCATGCATTAGATTGAATACTGTTGGATAAAGTGGTGTTGACTGAAGTGTTCAACAAGGGATAAATTTTACGATAAAAGGGTAATCAAGTATATTGTTGCTTACAGAGAAGTTATTTTGGCCGAATGCGTTGGCCATGAGGGTTCTTATTGAAAGTAAAGAAACAACTGTTTAGAGTGGTGGTGTAGCAATCCTTTTGGGGTTAGTTTTGAGGAGATGGTGGACCTAATATCGGGTTCTGTTGAAGTAATTACTAAACTTATTAGTACTACAACGGTGGGAGAAACCAATATCTTAGATGATGCACTGGGGCATTTGTGTGGGACCGTATGTCATGCATTTGAGGCATGTATGAACCAGGGGGTAAAGTATATCTCAGTTGTGGTCGTGTTGGATTTTGCGCTGTAAAGTTCACCTAATTTTCATGTTCCACCGTTGTGAGATAAATACCTTCTTTGTCTGAACCCCAAATTGTGGCATACCACTCATGGAAGCAAGAAGATGTAATTAATTTTCGACGGTAAGTTTTGGTGAGTGTGATGGGATGCGTGATGCGTCACTCTTGTGGTGGCGGTAGAGGTTCTCTACTGCCTTGTGCGTATATTAGTCGATTCTCTGGTGAAATTTTTGAGAGTAATTCTTAATCCAAGGTGGTGTTCTGTGGTGGTTGTGAACTCAATGAGTTAAGATTTCTTTATCGTGTTGCCGATACAAATATGGTACTTGAGTGGGTATCATGCACGACAACGTTTTATGGTTATAATAAGATGATCATGAAAGGAGATTATTTTGTTGGTTGGAAGGAATGGTAGGTTCGTTATTCTAGCAATGCATTGTGGTGAAGTCATTAAGGTATTGTCGTGATAAAGCACGTTTATTTGAAAACCACTATGTGTGATGAAAGTAGTAGGCATGTGTTAATCATTGATTTGACTCATCTTAGATGTTGAGAGTTTTGACCATGCTTAGTGGTAGGAGCTAACTCATGACGTGAGGATAGTCTGTCAAATCGCAAGAGAGTGGTGAACTAGACAAAAGAGGGCGTCGACGCCTCCATGCTGAAAACATCATTATGTTTCGGGAGGATGATTATATTTTGAGTAGCTCACATGCGACTATTATTGTTAGGACATGTGACAGATTGTCTGATGGAGGAAGTTTGAGGTAACGGAAGATAGGTTGAGAGCTTGTATGCTGGATTTTAAGGTAGCTGTGAAATCATTTGAGATTGATTGAGTTCGCCTACAACGACAGTTACCATTCCAGCATCGGCATGGTACCCTATGAGGCACTTAAGGTAGACCATGTCGATCACCTATCTGTTGGGCCAAAGTTGGGTGTAGTGAGATTTGACAAGAAAGAAAAGTTGGCCGAGGTATGTTGGGCCTTTGAGATTCTCGAGAAGGTGGGAAAACTAGCCTTGCCTACTAGCATGTCGGACGTTCACAATGTCTTCTACATTTCCATGTTGAGGAAGTATGATCCTGATGTGTCGCATATGTGATCGATTATAACACCATTGAGGTGAAGGAAAATACCACTTTTGTTTTGAGCCGGTTTGTATTTTGAATAGATCCACAAAGAAGCTTTGGAGGAAAGAAGTGGAGCTAGTCAAGGTATTGTAGAGCCATCATGATGAAGGTGATGCATCATGGAAGCTAGGGTCGGATATGAAGACGAGATACCCACAGTTGTTTATTAAGTGAACTTGAATTTCGGGACGAAATTCCTTTAAGGGGGGTAGAATGTAATAACCCGAATTTTTAGAAACTAAATGTCGAGTATTTTCAAAGTGTTAAACTTGTGAAATTAATTCAAGATGACAATTGGAGGTTTGTGACATTTCGAAACGAAAACGGAAACGTTCTCGGATCGTTTAATTAGAAAACGTAACGTTACCGCTATGTATAGATCGACTTTTATTCCGTCGCTCGGTTGCGAAAACTTCCTTCACGGAAGTCGTAGAGCTCATTGATACGAATTCGTGGACACGTCATGTGTTCGAATCGGACGTCGGACGCGAAAGTTATTAACGTCGGAAGTTCGTTTCCGATTTTCGAAATAATATAAAAGGAAGGAGAGGAGATTAAAAATCAGAAAATCAGATTTTTTCTAAAAATCAGCTCGGGTACTGTTCACCCGACCCAAAAACCTTCTCCGGCCGATTTCTCCACCATCCGACGTCGCCTCGTGTCGTGCCACCTATCAAACTGACGGGCTCGACGAGCTCCATCTTTTGGGCTACGCCTTGCACTCCGGAGACAACCACACACGGTGTAGCAACCGCCGGAAGTTACTGCTGTGGCGGCGCCGCCTCCTCCGGCCACCATGGCTCGAGATTCTTGGGGAGTTTTGCTTGTCTCAGTCCCAGCAACATTCCCACAAAAGGAATCGAGCCAAATCGAAGTGTAAGTACCCGAATCAAAATTTCAATTTCTAGGGTTTGGGAATAGTGCCGATTTTATGTTCTTCGTTGTTTGGACTGTTTAGACTCGGATTTAGACCTTGGTGTCAACTAGGATTTAGGGTTGTTGGAAATGTTGTTTAGGTTGTGGTGATGAAATTTGGTGATGATTGGTGGCGGTCGATGAACAGTAACGCCGAGTGAATAGTAACTGTAACAGTAACTGTAACAGTAACTGTGAAAATAGTGATCTGTAACAGTAACGCATGAATAGTGATCTGTAACAGTAACTGTGAAAATAGTGATCTGTAACAGTAACTGTGAACAGTGGCACGGTAAAACAGTACTGTGAACAGTGTTTTGGTAACAACAGTTCCTGTGAACAGTGGTTTAGTAAAAACAGTGATAGGTAACATGAACAGTGTTCCGTGAACAATGTTTTATGAACAACATTTAGCTGTGCTGAACTCGTCAGCTGATATTTTAAGTATCATTTTCTAAGTATTTATCGTGCTATTAGGTGACTGACGAAACGAGTGAGGAAATTACTTTCAGGGTCGTGGAAGTTGCACGCAGGAAAGAAGGTGATTAAGATCGCACATATTTACGAATCTACCCTTGTGGAGATTCGAGATTTTACAAGAGTTTTTAATATTGAATTACGACATGTATACGATATAGTGGATTATATATATATTGTATAAATGGTAATAAGTACATATATATATAGTTTGCTATATTATATACTGTTATAAATTCATTAGGATTTGTCATTTCAATGACGAGAATTAAATATTGAGCATGTGATTTAATTTGTATAATATGAGGTGTGATTATTGTATGTGGTTTTAACATGTTGTTTGTTAAAACGTTTTGTCTTCGGACGAGTTTTGTTTTCGAATGAGTTTTGTCTTCGGACGAGTTTTTGTCTTCAGACGTGTTTATGAAATATGACATGTATATGATATAATGGATTATATATATATATATATATTGTATAAATGGTAAATATGTATATATATATAGTTTGCTTTATAATATACTGTTATGATTTTATCGTGATTTATGTCATTTTGATGACGAGATTTATATATTGAGCATGTGATTTTGATTTGTACAATATGATGTGAGATTATTGTACGTGATTTTAACATGGAGATTGTTAAAATGTTGATTTGTCTTCGGACTTGATTTTTGGTACAATATGATGTGAGATTATTGTACGTGATTTTAACATGGAGATTGTTAAAATGTTGATTTGTCTTCGGACTTGATTTTTGGTACAATATGATGTGAGATTATTGTACGTGATTTTAACATTGAGATTGTTAAAATGTTGATTTGTCTTCAGACTTGATTTCATACAATATGATGTGAGATTATTGTACGTGTTTGGCAAGTCGGAACCTAGCCTTTGGCCGGGCGAAAGTTACGATACAGTTAGAGCTCTAGTCTGTCTGCCGTAGTACTGCATGTGAGGTAACGGGTGGTTATCTGCTCATGGGTACTCAGATTGTTTTGGATGTTGGGTAGCGGGTGGCTATCCAATATCGGCGGTGTATTACGAGAGGGGTAACAGATGTGTACCAGCGTTCTTGGTACCCGTATTATAAATGCATTTGGGTAACCAGAAGGATTACTTAATTTCTCATGAGCGCTTCTTTTCATATTTCTTTGGGACAACCAGATGGGCCGTCCATTGACTCATGAGTGTATTTATATTTGTTTGATTTGTGGATTTTCGTATATATATTAATATGTGAGTTATATTTTCATTTTACTCATACGAGCTGTAAAGCTTACCGGGTTTGTGTTTACAATCCCGGTGCACCAATTCGATGGTGTAGTGGATAACTCTGCAGGTGTGGATTAGCGGGAATTGACGGACCGCTCAGAGGACTTGAAGTTATTTATCTCCAGCTTGTGTGAGGATTTTGTGTGACTATCTTGTGAGGTTGTTGTGAGGATTATACATTTCCATTTGTTATAATGTTGAATTATAATTTGGTTTGTAATAATCGATTTGACTGAGTTGTATTTTGAACTCAGAGATGATCCGCTGTGGCATTTTAAATGATTTCGATTTCATTGAAATTGTTTAGTGTTTAACGATTTTAAAATTTTGAGTTTTTTTTAAGCTTGAAATTTTAGGGTCGTTACAAATTCAAATTGCAAATGGAAAGATACTCAAACGATAGAAAGATACTCAGAGTGAAAGAAACCCACGCCCACACTGGAAACACTCTCAAATTCAAAAGAAACTCGCACCAGAAAGACGTACTGAAAGATACTCAAACGAGAATTGAAAAGATACTCAAATTGGAATTGGAAAGACACTTAAACGATAGAAAGATACTCAGATTGAAAGAAATACACGCCCACACTAGAAACACTCTCAAATTCAAAAGAAACTCGCACCAGAAAGACGTACTGAAAGATACTCAAACGAGAATTGAAAAGATACTCAAATTGGAATTAAAAAGATACTCAAACGATAGAAAGATACTCAGATTGAAAGAAATACACGTCCACACTGGAAACACTCTCAAATTCAAAAGAAACTCGCACCAGAAAGACGTACTGATGATTGCTCGATTACTCGACATGAATATTTAACCCTGAACACATCATTAGTAGTATAAAGCAAGAGGGTATCGTTCACAAACCGGGGATCCAGCCAGGGCTTAGGATCACATCAATTAACACGAATTCATAAAGATATAAAAGATTTGAGATATAGGATCGGTATCAAAGATAAAAACATAAAATAAAACCTAAACTAATATATACATGTGATCAACGAACCAACACATTTACAATCACCAAACAAATCATGTAAGAACAAAAGCCATCGAATTCCCTTCTCAATCATGTTCATGCCGTAGGTATCAAGATTCCACACTAAGTTCGATCATGCATCAAGTTCCTACTTGGTTCCTAATACATGGATACATTCGAGCTCAACTACTTGTCTTGCTACGAAATCTAACATACCAATTCATCATGCAATTACGTATCACATAGAGAAATCAACATGTTTTAAGTACCTATCCAATGCCGAACTTAGAATAAAAAATCGGTGAAAAACCAAAGAACAATTACTCCACTACTTGTATCATAATCGTTACTAACTTTGAATGATTAACTACTTGTCTTAATCACACATTCAATATAAGAACAATTCGAAATTTGATTAAGAACATAGAACATGAACTCACGGCATCAAAACAGAAATCATTGAAATAGAAATCGAAATCTTTATATCATACACAATTCGAAAGAACAATTATCTTATAGACAAGATTGAATTGAACTTTAACAAAACAAAAACAGAAATCATCCAAGAACAAGAACATATAAAACCGAAATAAAACATGAAAGTCATAGAGTTACACTTTGAAATAATCCTACGGGGTTTATTCCAAGCAAACATAGATCCTAGGCTACTTGCTTCGAATCCAAAGGGTGGAAAAAGATGAATTTCGGGTTTTAGAATTTCTTGGTGGATGAGGGACTGTTTCGGCAGAGCTATGGCTTGTGCTTGTGTGCAAGGTTGATGATGAAAATATGGGGAGGCCGAGCCTCTATATATAGGAGTCTAGGAAGCCTCTTGCCGTCCCATTTAGGAGATAGAAATCAATTGGGAAACTGAAATCCTCTTTGTTATGGATTTGATTCATGTACTCCCTATCCAACTTGATGTAGGAAACCAAGTCCAATAGGGAGATCACAATAAGGGCTGCACGGCATTCTCTTGGTCCAACTATGGGTAGCTAGGCCGGCCTCCTCTTTTCCTTCTTCAACTTGAACATGATTTCCTTGTTCAACTAGGAATGCATCTCGACATCTCTTCTTCCTTTCCAAATATGATTTGTCTTCCCTGAAAAGAAATCGTCGATTAAGGAATAGGAAAGAATGAAAATAGGAAAGTAGAGTCTTAGTCGAGTAAGGAATCCTAGCTCAATAAGGAGTTCTAACACTTAGCACAATTTCATCATCAATTCATCTAAATTCGAAATAGCTCTCCTTAGAATATAGAAATGACAAATATGAACCTAAAACAACTAAATAAGAAGTAACAAAGCATAAGAATAGGGCATATATACATTAAGAACGTCACACTTTGTGCTCCTATCAACAACCCCACACTTAGACTTTGCTAGTCCCTTAGCAAACACTAAAAAGGGAAATCAAAACTTAAAACGAAATCCATACACTAAAACTAACGACACAACATTCTAATGCGTTCAACATTTTGTCTCAGAGATCTTCAAACTCATAGCATCAAGAATAACACTCAATTGAAATAGATAAGATGAATTCAATGGTTAATAAACATGAGATTTTGTTTAACAAGTAAGACATGGCAGAAACTAAGGTGAAATTAAGCTCGACATGTTCAAAACAAGTTCAAATTCAACTCACATAGGATATGCACTCCAAATCGTTTCTCTCAAAAATATGGCATATGCTTAAAAGCTTTTCACACACAAGAGTTATAGACATATAGTGAAATCGAAAACCTCATGAAAGATACCCATCATATGCACAAATGAACCCAAACCATATGCTTACTAATGAAACAAACTCCACAGCTCAAGAGCTACTCATTTTAATAATCATGCGGATCTTTAGAAAAGGGTAGGCTTAGGCTCGGCTTGGATGCATTTTTCAGGGTGAAGGAATCACAAAGGTCATCCTCAAGACTTAGCAGAGCAAAACATCCACCTTATGTCGCCATACTCTATAAAAAAAGGGCCAAATATCATCATGTTTGACCCATCCTTCACTTTAAACATTGTGAAAACGAACAAAGGCTAAGTATAACATTATTGAGCCTTCAACAAATACATCACAACTCCAAATTCACCAAAAACAACATTATGCCGAGATCATCATTCTTCTTTTTTTCCTTTGAACCGTGCATTTATACTTTTCTTCTTTCTTTTCTCACGGCATCATACAATTTTTTTTTCTTTTTCATACTCTTTTCACGGCATACTTACATACAATAGCATAATCCCACACTGGAATCAAATCATCACTCCATATTAACATCCAAAATCGGCTCTGCCAAGCCTCAAAGACAAGGTAGAGATATAACTATACTAAGCAAGGATATAACATGTTGGTAATGAAAGAAAAGGCTTAACGTAGGCTCAAAGGGGTTAACACTAAGGTGTCCCAAGCAGGGCTCAAATAGGGATATACGGCTTTTTGGCTTGAAGTGGTGGAAATCCTAAAAAGATCCAACAATCCTTTTCAAAATCAGAGTATATTATGACATAAAGCTTCGAAAGTTTCACAAAGTAAGTTCTAGCATTCTCTAGCTCATTGCAATTCTATGGCATATGAATTGATCAAAATAAATGTAATGAGGTTATAAAGCCAAGAAACGATAGAATAAACACTCCAAAGAAAAGCACAAATATATGGCTCAAACTCACATAGGTTCCATGAATTCAAACAAGTAAGGAACATGCTCATTCTGTACCTAGGTTTTAAAATCCTCATCTACTACATGTTCGTACAAAATCTACACATCAATTAACCATCAAATAACAATAAAGTTTATTTCAATATCATGATCATCCATCAACCATAAATTCAAAGATCAACTCATCCTAGACAGTCAAAGGCATCCCTAGGACTCAAAACAACAACAAAACAACTAAACAACTTAAAAATCAAAAAACAGAACCTAAAATGACACTAAAAATCGAAAATCAAAACAACAAAATTGAAACACATAAGCATCACACAATAAAATACAACGAATGATGTATACCCCACCCCATACTTAAAACTTACATTGCCCTCAATGTACAATATGATAAGCAACGAAAATTAAAAAGAGATAAGGGATAAGAAAATGCAAACACTCGTTGATGGCTCCTTCATTGGCTTAAGTTTAGAGTCTATAGCCTAGACTTCTTCATCTGCATCACTTGCTTGCCGTAGGATCAAGGAGAGACGTCTCCTCAATCACATGATTCTCCATATTCTCCATATAAGGCTTCAAGCGATGTCCATTGACCTGAAATTCGGTGCCTTTCACCATACTCTTTATCATGATAGCACCTGAAGAAAAGATGTTAGTAATAATGAAAGGACATATCCATCTAGAACGTAATTTACCAGGAAACAACTTAAGTTGAGAATTAAACAAAAGAACTTTCTGCCCAACGACAAAGTGTTTCTTCCTAATCATGCGGTCATGGAATGTCTTAGTCTTCTCCTTGTAAACCATAGCCGAGTCATAAGCCTCATTCCTAATTTCTTCAAGCTCATGCAATTGCAACTTCCTATGCAATCCGGTCTCATCAATGTCCATGTTAAAATTCTTCACCACCCACCATGCACGATGTTCAAGCTCCACAGGAAGGTGGCACGCCTTGCCATAGACTACTCGAAATGGTGACATGCCAAGGGGAGTCTTGTATGCCGTCCGATAGGCCCAAAGAGCATCATCCAATCGTTGAGACCAATCCTTGCGTGATGGTCCAACAGACTTCTCCAAAATTCTCTTGATCTCACGATTAGATAGCTCCACTTGTCCACTTGTTTGGGGGTGATAAGGCGTAGCAACCTTATGCTTGATGCCATACTTATTCAACAACGCCTCAATGGTCCGGTTGCAAAAGTGAGATCCTCCATCACTAATGATAACTCTCGGCATACCAAACCTAGAGAAAATGTTAGAACGAAGGAAATCTGCAACAACTCGAGAATCATTAGTCCGGGTGGCCTTTGCTTCCACCCATTTCAAAACATAGTCAACACAAACGAGTATGTACAAGAAACCATTTGAGCTAGAAAAAGGTCCCATGAAATCAATACCCCAACAATCAAAAATTTCAACATGTATAATCGGTGTCATAGGCATTTGATCTCTAGATCCTAAGTTCCCCATGCGTTGGCATCTATCACAAGTCATGCAAAAATGATATGCATCTTTGAAAATCGTAGGCCAAAAGAAACCACATTCTAACACCTTAAGAGCAGTCCTACGTGAACCAAAATGTCCTCCACAAGATTCAGAATGGCAAAAAGTAAGTATAGAATGATGTTCATGTTCAGGGACACACCTCCTAATGATTTGATCAACAGAATGTTTCCACAAGTATGGTTCATCCCAAACATAATACTTAGCTAATGCCTTGAGTATATTCTTTTGAGCATACGATAAAGTATCCGGAAATTGCTTAGAAACAAGATAATTCACAATATCTGCATACCATGGCTCACTTACCTCAACTCGAAAGAGTTGCTCATCCGGAAAGCTCTCTTGGATAGCCAAAGGCTCGGCATCTCTCACCAAACGACTCAAATGATCCGCCACAACATTGTCACTGCCCTTCTTGTCCTTGATCTCGAGATCAAACTCTTGGAGTAGAAGAATCCATCGAATCAATCTTGGTTTGGCATCCTTCTTCGTCTTTAAATACTTCAAAGTTGCATGGTCAGTGTAAACAATAACTTTAGATTGAAGTAAGTAAGAACGAAACTTATCTAGAGCAAAGATCACGGCAAGAAGTTCTTTTTTAGTTGTGGTGTAGTTTTGTTGAGCATCATTGAGTGTTCATGAGGCATAGTAGATGGCATAGGGCTGCTTGTCCTTCCTCTGCCCTAGGACAGCTCCAACTGCATAGTCGGAGGCATCACACATCAACTCAAATGGCAAGGACCAATCCGGCGGTGCCATGATAGGTGCCGAAGTTAGGAGCTTCTTCAAGGTCTCGAATGCAAGCTTGCAATCATCATCAAAGTGAAAGGAAACGTCCTTTTGAAGCAATGAACTCATTGGTCTTGCAATCTTGGAAAAGTCCTTGATAAACCTACGATAGAAACCTGCATGTCTAAGAAACAATCGAACATCCCTCACATTTGTGGGGAGGGGTAAGTGACGCACAAGATCTATTTTAGACTTATCAACCTCAATTCCTCTAGATGAAACAATATGGCCTAAGACAATGCCTTGCGTGACCATGAAATGACATTTTTCCCAATTGAAAACCAAGTTAGTTTCTTCACAACGTTTAAGCACAAGTTCAACATTTTCTAAACAAGTTTCGAAATCTTCACCATAGACAGAAAAATCATCCATGAAAACTTCAATTTTAGAACCAATATACTCAGATAAAATGTGATACATGCAACGTTGAAACGTACCTGGAGCATTGCATAAACCAAAAGGCATGCAACGATAAGCAAACGTACCAAAAGGGCATGTGAATGTAGTCTTCTCTTGATCTTCTTCCGCAACACTTATTTGATTGTATCCACTATATCCATCAAGGAAACAATAGAAAGAATGACCAGCTAACCTCTCAAGCATTTGATCAATGAATGGCAATGGCATATGATCCTTCCTTGTTGTCGCATTGAGCTTCCTATAGTCAATACACACTCTATAACCAGTCACTGTCCTTTGAGGCACCAACTCGTTCTCTTTGTTCTTCACCATCGTGATGCCTGACTTCTTTGGCACAACTTGAATGGGAGAGATCCACCTACTATCCGAGATGGGGTAGATCACGCCACAATCGTGCAACTTAGTGATTTCAACCTTTACAACTTGCATCATTGGTGGGTGAAGACGTCGCTGACCTTCCTTGGTTGGCTTGGCACCATCTTCTAGCAATATTCGATACACACACATGGTAGGGCTTATTCCCTTGATGTCGGCTAAGGTCCATCCTATTGCCGTCTTATACCTCTTAAGCACTTCAATCAATCTCTCCTCTTGCTCCTCATTGAGTGCAGATGAAATGATCACGGGCAATGTATCCTCATCTCCCAAGAATGCATACTTCAAGTGGTCCGGAAGAACCTTAAGATCAAGCTTTGGAGCTTGCACCACAGAAGGAAGATTCTTGTTAGTAGTTAAGAGAATTGGACTAGGAGAGACAAAGCTTACCTCACGTGCAACCTCAAGAGAGGTCACGTTCTCAAGAATGAAGGATGGCACGGCATCATTTGTTTCTAACTCCGAAATGTTAGAACCATCACTTGTATATCCGGCCCCTTGGGCAATGGTGAGTGC
Organism: Argentina anserina; assembly: GCF_933775445.1. Taxonomy (NCBI): domain Eukaryota; kingdom Viridiplantae; phylum Streptophyta; class Magnoliopsida; order Rosales; family Rosaceae; genus Argentina; species Argentina anserina. The sequence continues at coordinate 20,661,338 of NC_065872.1, forward strand.
CAACTCGTCATGTGCCAAGGTATCTAGATAGTTATCTGCAAGGGAATCAAGAATGTCAATTGAAAAACAATCACTTAACTCCGAAAGAGGATACCTCATAGCTTCAAAGATGTTGAAGCTAATCACTTCACCATCGAACTCAAAGGTGAGTGATCCACTAAACACATCATTTTTAGTTCGTGCAGTCCTCATGAAGGGACGGCCCAACAAGATGGGGACCTCCTTGTCATCTGCCTCAGTTGGTTCCATGTCTATGACATAGAAGTCGGCAGGAAAGATCAAGCTCGAAACCTGCACAAGAACATCTTCAACATAGCCCAAAGGGACTTTGTTGGAACAATCAGCCAATCGAATCACAACATTGTCACGTTTCAAATCACCTAGACCTAGGTCCTCATAGATATAATACGGCATTACATTAATAGATGCACCTAAGTCTAGCATTATCTTTTCAAATGTCATGTTTCTGATTTGTACAAGGGATAGAAAAACTCCCTGGATCCTTAAGTTTTGGTGGTAGCTTAGAAGGCACGGCCTTCTTGTGTTGCTGCAATGGAGCATCCAAGATCCTCCCACTTCTTGTCATCATAGCCTTCACATTAGGATTAGGCTTAGTTTGGCTCGGCAACTTCCCTCCTTCATGGATCTTGCCCATGAAGTCGATCACTTGTCCCATCTGCTTCTTAAGCTCGGTTATGTCCTTAGAATGAGTTTGTTGACTTGTAACTAAAGCTTGAGTAGCAGAGTTTAGATTTTGTTGCCCTTGAGCAAGAGACTTCAAGAGTTCATCATAGTTAGGTGAAGATGCATTATTCGAACCTTGAACATTTGAGTTAAAGGGAACAGAACCTTGAGGTACCTGAGGCCTCACAAACAAACCTGAAGGACGATGTCCTTGACCTTGAGCATTGGATGGTTGAGCATTGTTGCTCCAACGAAAATTTGGATGATCTCTAAGTCCAGGGTTGTATGTGTTCGAGTATGGATCATACCTAGGCCTTTGTTGCCCCATAAAGTTCAACTCTTATTCAGTCATTGCACCATTTGGACAATTGTCAGTCGTGTGATCCTTGAAAGAACAAATGCCACATGCTTGAGGGTTGATGCTCGAACCATTGAATGCCTTGACTAGAACGTCAAGCTTCCTTTCTAAAGTAGCCATTTGATTTCTTGCATCAACATCATACACCCCACACTTCTTACTTCCTCTCTTCTCCTTGGAACTAAATTGGTGATTGTTGTCGGCCAAGTCATCAATCAAAGTGTAAGCTTCTTGACCGGTCTTGTTCATGAATGTGCAGCCACATGCCGAGTCCACCATGCTCTTATTGGTGGTGTCGAGTCCTTCATAGAAGAATTGCACCAAGTCATCCAACGAAATACCATGGTGAGGGCACTTCCTTTGTAGTTCCTGAAATTCCTCCCATGCCTCATAGAGTGAATCACCATCCTTTTCAGTGAAGTTCTGAATCTCCCTCCTAAGTCTTTTCGTGAGTTGAGCAGGGAAGAATTGCTTCAAGAACCTCCTAGTCATTTCGTCCCATGTGGTGATGATTCCTACAGGCAAAGAGTACAACCAACGTTTAGCATCATCCTTAAGGGTAAATGGAAACAAAAGCAACCTCAAGCCTTCTTGAGAAAGATGATGAATCAATTGGAGCTTGCAAATGTCCAAGAACTCCCTAAGGTGAACATTAGGGTCTTCCATTGAAGAACCAGAGTACTTAGGCAGCTGCCCAAGCAATTGAACCGGGATGGAGAAGTTAGCTTCATCAGGTGGAGTGAAAGCAATGCATGAAGTTGATTAAGGGGTGGTGGGGATGAATGCATTCTTGAGTGCCATTGGAGCACCAGCAGGAATTATGTCACGGTCCGCAATTGTGTCTAAGTCTGACTTCAAGATGAAGGCGAAGGAAAGATCCTCCTCTTCTTCTGATCTAGGTGAAGAGTTTAAGAGTGAATTGCTTGGAGAAGTTTCGAAATCTAAAGGTCCACTTATGAAAGAGTTGTTTAAATCTCGAAGTGCTTGCATTCGATCTTTGAGCTTTTGTGTTCTCTTAGATATTTCGGACATGCATAGTACCTGTTATACAAAAGTTAAAGAGTTAGCATTGAAGAATACACAATGAGTACATAAAATTCGTGCCTTCCCTTAGTCATACACACGCACACTTATGGGGAAGGGCACGACAACTATGTTGTCAAGTTTACAAAGAGTTAGTTCTTTACGTTGACAAAAGTTCATACAATTCACAAGTTCTTTTTGCCGTTTCAATGATTGAACGATCGATTGATTCTAAGTTGTAAACCAAGGTGGACGTGCGGCCTAAGTATGGATGCCTAGACACAAAATCAAGTCTTTGTTTCAAAAGGCCTTGTATCTCAGTCACCGAGAGCGAACTCCCTATCGACTCCATCACCGAGATGTATCTCAGTCAGTAGTTCTCTGAGATCCAATTTTGGTCTCATGTACCAGAGTAATAAGAGAGCGTGCCCCTTACTCAACTGGACTTAACCTTGTGTGTTAGACAAATCTCCAAGTGTTAATAAAAGCCGCCCTCGACCTCATGCAAACTCGAGAACTAGCATGAAGGGTTAAGGCTAATATTAACAAAAGAGACTTTACCTATTCCGTTCGATTTACAACCTACAACAATCATTCATTCAAGCATCAAAACAACAAACTAAGATACATTACTATATGTACAACGAAACAAGATAAAAATATACAAAGGTACAATATACACAATGAATTCGTATTAAAAGTGAGGGATCCATCTCTTATGGATCCCCGGCAACGACGCCATTTGATGATTGCTCGATTACTCGACATCAATATTTAACCCTGAACACATCATTAGTAGTATAAAGCAAGAGGGTATCGTTCACAAACCGGGGATCCAGCCAGGGCTTAGGATCACATCAATTAACACGAATTCATAAAGATATAAAAGATTTGAGATATAGGATCGGTATCAAAGATAAAAACATAAAATAAAACCTAAACTAATATATACATGTGATCAACCAACCAACACATTTACAATCACCAAACAAATCATGTAAGAACAAAAGCCATCGAATTCCCTTCTCAATCATGTTCATGCCGTAGGTATCAAGATTCCACACTAAGTTCGATCATGCATCAAGTTCCTACTTGGTTCCTAATACATGGATACATTCGAGTTCAACTACTTGTCTTGCTACGAAATCTAACATACCAATTCATCATGCAATTACGTATCACATAGAGAAATCAACATGTTTTAAGTACCTATCCTATGCCGAACTTAGAATAAAAAATCGGTGAAAAACCAAAGAACAATTACTCCACTACTTGTATCATAATCGTTACTAACTTTGAATGATTAACATATGCAACATCAACTACTTGTCTTAATCACACATGCAATATAAGAACAATTCGAAATTTGATTAAGAACATAGAACATGAACTCATGGCATCAAAACAGAAATCATTGAAATATAAATTGAAATCTTTATATCATACACAATTCGAAAGAACAATTATCTTATAGACAAGATTGAATTGAACTTTAACAAAACAAAAACAGAAATCATCCAAGAACAAGAACATATAAAACCGAAATAAAACATGAAAGTCATAGAGTTACACTTTGAAATAATCCTACGGGGTTTATTCCAAGAAAACACAGATCCTATGCTACTTGCTTCGAATCCAAAGGGTGGAAAAAGATGAATTTCAGGTTTTAGAATTTCTTGGTGGATGAGGGACTATTTCGGCATAGCTATGGCTTGTGCTTGTGTACAAGGTTGATGATGAAAATATGGGGAGGCCGAGCCTCTATATATAGGAGTCTACGAATCCTCTTGCCGTCCCATTTAGGAGATAGAAACCAATTGGGAAACTAAAATCCTCTTTGTTTTGGATTTGATTCATGTACTCCCTATCCAACTTGATGTAGGAAACCAAGTCCAATAGGGAGACCACAATAAGGGCTGCACGGCATTCTCTTGGTCCAACTAGGGGTAGCTCGGCCGGCCTCCTCTTTTCCTTCTTCAACTTGAACATGATTTCCTTGTTCAACTAGGAATGCATCTCGACATCTCTTCTAATTTCCAAATATGATTTGTCTTCCCTGAAATGAAATCGTCGATTAAGGAATAGGAAAGAATGAAAATAGGAAACTAGAGTCCTAGTCGAGTAAGGAATCCTAGCTCAATAAGGAGTTCTAACACTTAGCACAATTTCATCATCAATTCTTCTAAATTCGAAATAGCTCTTCTTAGAATATAGAAATGACAAATATGAACCTAATACAACTAAATAAGAAGTAAAAAAGCATAAGAATAAGGCATATATACATTAAGAACGTCACACTTTGTGCTCCTATCACGTACTGAAAGATACTCTAACGAGAATTGAAAAGATACTCATATTGGAATTGGAAAGATACTCAAACGATAGAAAGATACTCAGATTGAAAGAAACACACCCCACACTGGAAACACTCTCAAATTCAAAAGAAACTCAAACCAGAAAGACGTACTGAAAGATACTCAAACGAGAATGGAAAAGATACTCAAATTAGAAATGGAAAGATACTCAAACGATAGAAAGATACTCAGTTTGAAAGAAACACACCCCACACTAGAAACACTCTCAAATTCAAAAGAAACTCGCACCAGAAAGACGTACTGAAAGATACTCAAACGAGAATGGAAAAGATACTCAAATTAGAAATGGAATGATACTCAAACGATAGAAAGATACTCAGTTTGAAAGAAACACACGCCCACATTACAAAACACTCTCAAATTCAAACGAAAGTCGCACCAGAAAAACGTATTGAAAGATACTCAAACGAGAATTGAAAAGATACTCATATTGGAATTGGAAAGATACTCAAACAATAGAAAGATATTCAGTTTGAAAGAAACACACGCCCACACTGGAAACAATCTCAAATTCTATAGAAACTCGCTTTAGAAAGCCGTACAGAAAGATACTCAATCGAGAATTGAAAAGATACTCAAATTGGAATTGCAAAGATACTCAGTTTGAATGAAACCCACGCCAACATAGGAAACACTCTCAAATTCAAAAGAAACTCGCACCAGAAAGACGTACTGAAAGATACTCAAACGAGAATTGAAAATATACTCAAATTAGAAATGGAAAGATACTCAAACGATAGAAAGATACTCAGATTGAAAAAAACACACACCGACATAGGAAACACTCTCAAATTCAAAAGAAACTCGCACCAGAAAGACGTACTGAAAGATACTCAAACGAGAATGGAAAAAATACTCAAACGATAGAAAGATACTCAAATTGAAAAAAACACGCGCCCACACTACAAAACACTGTCAAATACAAAAGAAACTCGCAACAGAAAGCCGTACAAAAACATACTCACACGAACATTGAAAAGATACTCAAATTGGAATTGGAAAGGTACTCAAGCGATACAAAGATACTCAGATTGACAGAAACACACGCTCACACTCGAAACACTCTCAAGTACAAAAGAAACCCGCATCAGAAAGCCGTACAGATACATACTTAAACGAGAATTGAGAATATACTCAAATTGGATTTCGAAAGATACTTAAACGATAGAAAGATACTCAGAATGAATGAAACAAACGCCGACATAGGAAACACTCTCAAATTCAAAAGAAACTCGCACCAGAAAGAAGTACTGAAACATACTCACACGAGAATTGAAAAGATTCTTAAATTGGAATTGGAAAGCTAATCAAACGATACAAAGATACTCAGATTGAAATAAACACACGCCCACACTCGAAACACTATCAAATTCAAAAGAAACTCGCATTAGAAGGCCGCACAGAAAGATACTCAAACGAGAATTGAAAAGATACTCAACTTGGAAATGGAAAGATACTCAAACGATAGAAAGATACTCAGTTTGAAAGAAACACACGCCCACACTACAAAACACTCTCAAACACAAAAGAAACTCGCATGAGACAGTCGTACAGAAAGATACTCACACGAGAATTAAAAAGAATCTCAAATTGGAATTGGAAAGATACTCAAACGATACAAAGATATTCAGTTTGAAAGAAACACACGCCCACAGTACAAAACACTCTCAAATACAAACGAAACTCGCACCAGAAAAATGAATTGAAAGATACTCAAACGAGAATTGAAAAGATACTCATATTGGAATTGGAAAGATACTCAAACAATAGAAAGATATTCAGTTTGAAATAAACACACGCCCACACTGGAAACAATCTCAAATTCTATAGAAACTCGCTTTAGAAAGCCGTACAGAAAGATACTCAATCGAGAATTGAAAAGATACTCAAATTGGAATTGCAAAGATACTCAAACGATAGAAATATACTCAGTTTGAAAGAAACACACGCCCACACTAGAAACACTCTCAAATTCAAAAGAAACTGGCATTAGAAGGCCGCACAGAAAGAAGCACAAACGAGAATTGAAAAGAGACTCATATTGGAATTGGAAAGATATTCAAACAATAGAAAGTTATTCAGTTTGAAAGAAACACACGCCCATACTGGAAATAATCTCAAATTCAATAGAAACTCGCTTCAGAAAGCCGTACAGAAAGATACTCATTTGAGAAATGGAAAGACGTACTGAAAGATACTCAAACGAGAATTGAGAAAATACTCAAATTAGAATTGGAAAAGATACTCAAACGATAGAAAGATTCAAAAGAAACTCGCACTAGAAAGACGTACTAAAAGATACTCAAACGAGAAATGAAAAGATACTCAAATTGGAAATGGAAAGATACTCAAAGAGAGAAAGATACTCAGATTGAAGGAAACACACACCCACACTACAAAACACTCTCAAATAGAAAAGAAACTCGCATCAGGAAGCCGTACAAAAAGATACTCACCCGAGAATTGAAAAGATACCCAAATTGGAATTGGAAAGATACTCAAACGATAGAAAGATACTCAGATTGAAAGAAACACATGCCTACACTGGAAACACACTCAAATTGAAAAGAAACTCAAACGAGAATTGAAACGATACCCAAATTGGAATTGGAAAGATACTCAAACGATAGAAAGATACTCAGATTGAAAGAAATACACGCCCACACTGGAAACACTCTCAAATTCAAAAGAAACTCGCACCAGAAAGACGTACTGAAAGATACTCAAATGAGAATGGAAAAAATGCTCAAATTGGAATTGGAAAGGTACTCAAACGATAGAAAGATACTCAGATTGAAAGAAACACACGCCCACACTGGAAACACTCACAAATACAAAAGAAACTCGCACCAGAAAGCCGTACAGAAATATACTCAAACGAGAATTGAAAAGATATTCAAATTGGAATTTGGAAGATATTCAAACAATAGAAAGATATTCAATTTTAAAGAAACACACCCCCACTGGAAACACTCTCAAATTCAAAAGAAACTCACACCAGAAAGAGTACTAAAAGATACTCAAATGAGAATGGAAAAAAATACTCAAATTGGAATTGGAAAGATACTCAAACGATAGAAAGATACTCATATTGAAAAAAGTACACGCCCACACTACAAAACACTCTCAAATACAAAAGAAACTCACACCAGAAAGCCGTACAAAAACATACTCACAGAGAATTGAAGAGATACTCAAATTGGAATTGGAAAGGTACTCAAGCGATACAAAGATACTCAGATTGAAAGAAACACACGCCCACACTCGAAACACTCTCAAGTACAAAAGAAACTCGCATCAAAAAGCCATACAGATACATACTCAAACGAGAATTGAGAAGATACTCAAATTGGAATTGGAAAGATACTCAAACGATAGAAAGATACTCAGATTGAATGAAACACACGCCGACATAGGAAACACTCTCAAATTCAAAAGAAACTCGCACCTGAAAGACGTACTGAAAGATACTCAAACGATAAATGAAAAGATACACAAATTGGGAATGGAAAGATACTCAAACGATAGAAAGATACTCAGATTAAAAGAAACACACGCCCACGCTGGAAACACTCACAAATACAAAAGAAACTAGCACCAGAAAGCCGTACAGAAAGATACTCACACGAAATTGAAAAGATACTCAAATTGGAATTGCAATGATACTCAAACGAAAGAAAGATACTCAGTTTGAAAGAAACACACGCCCACACTACAAAACTATCTCAAATTCAAAAGAAACTCGCACCAGAAAGACAATACAAAAGAAACTCGCATGAGAAAGCCGTACAGAAAGATACTTACACGAGAATTGAAAAGATACTCAAATTGGAATTGGAAAGGTACTGAAACGATAAAAAGATACTCAGATTGAAAGAAACACACGCCCACACTCGAAACACTCTCAAATACAAAAGAAACTCGCATCAGAAAGCCGTACAGATACATACTCAAACGTGAAATGAGAAGATACTCAACTTGGAATTGGAAAGATACTCAAACGATAGAAAGATACCCAGATTGCATGAAACACACGCCGACACAGGAAACACTCTCAAATTCAAAAGAAACTCGCACCAGAAAGACGTACTGAAAGATACTCAAACGAGAAATGAAAAGATACTCAAATTGGAATTGGAAAGATATTCAAACAATAAAAAGATATTCAGTTTGAAAGAAACACTCCCTACACTGGAAACACTCTCAAATTGAAAAGAAACTCGCACCAGAAATACGTACGGAAAGATACTCAAACGAGAAGGGAAAAAATACTCAAATTGGAATTGGAAAGGTACTCAAACGATAGAAAGATACTCAGATTGAAAGAAACACATGTCCACACAACAAATCTATCTCAAAAACAAAAGAAACTCGCACCAGAAAGCCGTACAGAAAGATACTCACACGAAATTGAAAAGATACTCAAATTGGAATTGGAATGATACTCAAACGAAAGAAAGATACTCAGTTTGAAAGAAACACACGGCCACACTTTAAATAATCTCAAATATAATAGAAACTCGCTTCATAAATCCGTACAGAAAGATACTCAATCGAGAATTGGAAAGATACTCAAATTGGAATTGCAAAGATTCTCAAACGATAGACAAAATACTCAATTTGATAGAAACACACGCCCACACTACAAAACACTTTCAAATACAAAAGAAACTCGCATCAGAAAGCCGTACAGATACATACTCAAACGAGAATTGAAAAGATACTCAAATTGGAATTGGAAAGGTACTCAAACGAAAGAAAGATACTCAGATTGAAAGAAACACACGTTCACACTGGAAACGCTTACAAATACAAAAGAAACTCGCACCAGAAAACCGTACAGAAAGATACTCAAACGAGAATTGAAAAGATACTCAAATTGGAATTGGAAAGGTACTCAAGCGATACAAAGATACTCAGATTGAAAAAAACACACACCCACACTCGAAACACTATAAAATTCAAAAGAAGCTCGCATCAGAAAGCCGTACAGATAAATATTCAAACGAGAATTGAGAAGATACTCAAATTGGAATTGGAAAGGTACTTAAACGATAAAAAGATACTCAGATTGAAAGAAACACACGCCCACAATCGAAACACTCTCAAATACAAAAAAAACTGGCATCAGAAAGCCGTACAGATACATACTCAAACGAGAATTGAGAAGATACTCAACTTGGAATTGGAAAGATACTCAAACGATAGAAAGATACCCAGATTGAATGAAACACACGCCGACACAGGAAACACTCTCAAATTCAAAAGAAACTCGCAACAGAAAGACGTACTGAAAGATACTCAAACGAGAAATGAAAAGATACTCAAATTGGAAATGGAAAGATACTCGACCGATAGAAAGATATTCAGTATGAAAGAAACACACCCCAGACTGGTAACACTGTCAAATTCAAAGGGAACTCGCACCAGAAAGACGTACTGAAAGATACTCAAACGAGAATTGAAAAGATACTCAAATTGGAATTGGAAAGATATTCAAACAATAAAAAGATATTCAGTTTGAAAGAAACACACCCTACACTGGAAACAGTCTCAAATTGAAAAGAAACTCGCACCAGAAATACGTACTGAAAGATACTCAAACGAGAAGGGAAAAAATACTCAAATTGGAATTGGAAAGGTACTCAAACGATAGAAAGATACTCAGATTGAAAGAAACACATGCCCACACAACAAATCTATCTCAAATACAAAAGAAACTCGCACCAGAAAGCCGTACAGAAAGATACTCACACGAAATTGAAAAGATACTCAAATTGGAATTGGAATAATACTCAAACGAAAGAAAGATACTCAGTTTGAAAGAAACACACGGCCACACTGTAAATAATCTCAAATTCAATAGAAACTCGCTTCATAAATCCGTACAGAAAGATACTTAATCGAGAATTGGAAAGATACTCAAATTGGAATTGCCAAGATTCTCAAACGATAGACAAAATACTCAATTTGAAAGAAACACACGCCCACACTACAAAACACTTTCAAATACAAAAGAAACTGGCATCAGAAAGCCATACAGATACATACTCAAACGAGAATTGAAAAGATACTCAAATTGGAATTGGAAAGGTACTCAAATGAAAGAAAGATACTCATATTGAAAGAAACACACGCTTACACTGGAAACACTTACAAATACAAAAGAAACTCACACCAGAAAACCGTACAGAAAGATACTCAAACGAGAATTGAAAAGATACTCAAATTGGAATTGGAAAGGTACTCAAGCGATACAAAGATACTCAGATTGAAAAAAACACACACCCACACTCGAAACACTATAAAATTCAAAAGAAGCTCGCATCAGAAAGCCGTACAGATAAATATTCAAACGAGAATTGAGAAGATACTCAAATTGGAATTGGAAAGATACTCGAACGATAGAAAGATACTCAGATTGAATGAAACATCTCAAATTCAAAAGAAACTCGCACCAGAAAGACGTACAGAAAGATACTCAAACGTGAAATGTAAAGATACTCAAATTGGAAATGGAAAGATACTCAAACGATAGAAAGATATTCAGTTTGAAAGAAACACACCCCACACTGGTAACAATTTCAAATTCAAAAGGAACTCGCACCAGAAAGACGTACTGAAAGATACTCAAACGAGAATTGAAAAGATACTCAAATTGGAATTGGAAAGATACTCAAACGATAGAAAGATATTCAGTTTGAAAGAAACACACCCCACACTGGAAACACTCTCAAATTGAAAAGAAACTCGCACCAGAAATACGTACTGAAAGATACTCAAACGAGAAGGGAAAAAATACTCAAATTGGAATTGGAAAGATACTCGAACGATAGAAAGATACTCAGATTGAATGAAACACACGCCCACACTGGAAACACTCTCAAATTCAAAAGAAACTCGCCCCAGAAAGACGTACTAAAAGATACTCAAACGAGAATTGAAAAGATACTCATATTGGAATTGGAAAGATATTCAAACAATAGAAAGATATTCAATTTGAAAAAACACACGCCCACACTAGAAACAATCTCAAATTCAATAGAAACTCGCTTCAGAAAACCGTACAGAAAGATAGTTAATCGAGAATTGAAAAGATACTCAAATTGGAATTGCAAAGATTCTCAAACGATAAAACTATACTCAGTTTGAAAGAAACACACGCCCACACTACAAAACACTCTCCAATACAAAAGAAACTCGCATTAGAATGCCGCACAGAAAGATACTCAAACAAGAATTGAAAAGATACTCAACTTGCAAATAGAAAGGTACTCAAACGATAGAAAGATACTCAGAATTAAAGGAACACACGCCCACACTAGAAACACTCTCAAATTCAAAAGAAATTCGCACTGGAAAGATACTCAAACGAGAATTAAAAAGATAAACAAATTGGAAATGGAAAGATACTCAAATTGAAAGAAACACACGCCCACACTGGAAACCTCTCATATTCAAAAGAAACTCTCACCAGAAAGACGTACTGAAAGATACTCAAACGAGAATTGAAAAGATACTCATATTGGAATTGGGAAGATATTCAAACAATAGAAAGATTTTCAGTTTAAAAGAAACACACGCCCACACTGGAAACAATCTCAAATTCAATAGAAACTCGCTTCAGAAAGCTGTACAGATACATACTCAAACGAGAATTGGGAAGATACTCAAATTGGAATTGGAAAGATACTCAAACGATAGAAAGATACTGAGATTGAATGAAACAGACGCCGACACATGAAACATTCTCAAATTCAAAAGAAACTCGCACCAGAAAGACGTACTGAAAGATACTCATATGAGAATTGAAAAGATACACAAATTCCAAATGGAAAGGTACTCAAACGATAGAAAGATACTCAGATTGAAAGAAACACACGCCCACACTGGAAACACTCTCATATTCAAAAGAAACTCGCACCAGAAAGACATACTGAAAGATACTCAAACGAGAATTGAAAAGACACTCATATTGGAATTGGAAAGATATTCAAACGATAGAAAGATTTTCAGTTTGAAAGAAACACACGCCCACACTGGAAACAATCCCAAATTCAATAGAAACTCGCTTCAGAAAGTCGTACAGAAAGATACTCAATCGAGAATTGGAAAGATACTCAAATTGGAATTGCAAAGATACTGAAACGATAGAAAAATACTCAGTTTGAAAGAAACACACGCCCAAACTACAAAACACTTTCAAATATAAAAGAAACTCGCATCAGAAAGCCGTACAGAAAGAAACTCAAACGAGAATTGAAAAGATACTCAAATTGGAATTGGAAAGGTACTCAAACGATTGAAAGATACTCCGTTTGAAAGAAACACACACCCACACTACAAAACACTCTCAAATACAAAAGAAACTCGCACCAGAAAGACGTACTGAAAGATTCTCAAACGAGAATTGAAAAGATACTCAAATAGGAATTGGAAAGGTACTCAAACGAAATAAAGATACTCAGTTTAAAAGAAACACACGCCCACACTACAAAACCCTCTCAAATACAAACGAAACTTGCATCAGAAAGCCGTACAAAAAGACACTCACCTGAGAATTGAAAAGATACAGAAATTGAATATTAAAGATACGCAAATGATAGAAAGATACTCTGTTTGAAAGAAACACACGACGACACTTGCAAACCTCTCAAATTCAATAGACACTCGCATCAGAAAGCCGTTCAGAAATATACTCAAACGAGAATTGAAAAGAAATACAAATTGGAATAGTAAAGATACGCAACCGATAGAAAGATACACAGTTTGAAAGAAACAGAGGCCCACACTTGCAAAACTCTCAAATTCAATACAAACTCCGATCAGAAAGCGTTATAGAAAGATACTCAAACGAGAATTGAAAAGATACACAAATTGGAATAGTAAAGATACGCAAACGACAGAAAGATACTCAGTTTCAAAGACACGCATCAGACAACCTTAAAAAAGATACTCAATCGAGAATTGAAAATATACATAACTTGGAATTGTAAAGATACGCAAACTATAGAAAGATACTCAGTTTGAAAGAAAACACACGCCCACACTTGCAAAACTCTCAAATTCAATAGAAATTCGCATCAGAAAGCCGTTCAGAAAGATACTGAAACGAGAATTGAAAAGATACACAAATTAGAAAAGTAAAGATACGCACGATAGAAACATACTCAATTTGAAAGAAACACACGCCCATACTTGTAAAACTCTCAAATTCAATAGAAACTCGCATCAGAAAGCCGTTCAGAAAGATACTGAAACGAGAATTGAAAAGATACACAAATTGGAAAAGTAAAGATACGCACGATAGAAAGATACTCAGTTTGAAAGAAACACACGCCCATACTTGTAAAACTCTCAAATTCAATAGAAACTCGCATCAGAAAGCCGTTCAGAAAGATACTCACCCGAGAATTGAAAAGATACACAAATTCGAATAGTAAAGATACGGAAACTATAGAATGATACTCCGTTTGAAAGAAACACACGCCTACACTTGCAAAACTCTCAAACTCAATAGAAACTCGCATCAGAAAGCCGTTCAGAAAGATACTCAAACGAGAATTGAAAAGATACACAAATTCGAATAGTAAAGATACGCAAACGATAGAAATATACTCAATTTGAAAGAAACACACGCCCACACTTGTAAAACTCTCAAATTCAATAGAAACTCGCATCAGAAAGCAATACAGAAAGAGACTCAAACGAGAATTGAAAAGATACACAAATCGGAATAGTAAAGATACGCACGATAGAAAGATACTCAGTTGGAAAGAAACACACGCCCACACTTGTAAAACTCTTAAATTCAAGAGAAACTTGCATGAGAAAGCCGTTCAGAAAGATACTCACACGAGGATTGAAAAGATACACAAATTCGAATAGTAAAGTTACGCAAATGATAGAAAGATACTCAATTTGAATGAAACACACGCCCACACTTGCAAAAGTCTGAAATTCAATAGAAACTCGCATCAGAAAGCCGTTCAGAAAGATACTCAAACGAGAATTGAAAAGATACACAAATTGGAATAGTAAAGATACTCACACGATAGAAAGATACTCAGTTTGAAAGAAAAACACGCCCACACTTGCAAAAGTCTCAAATTCAATTGTAACTCGCGTTACAAAGTCGTTCAGAAAGATACTCACCCGAGAATTGAAAAGATACACAAATTCGAATAGTAAAGATACGGAAACTATAGAAAGATACTCTGTTTGAAAGAAAACACACGCCCACACTTGCAAAACTCTCAAATTCAATAGAAACTCGCATCAGAAAGGCGTTCAGAAAGATACTGAAACGAGAATTGAAAAGATACACAAATTGGAATAGTAAAGACACGCACGATAATAAGATACTCAGTTTGAAAGAAACACACGCCCACACTTGTAAAACTCTCAAATTCAATAGAAACTCGCATCAGAAAACCGTTCAGAAAGATACTTAAACGAGAATTCAAAAGATACACAAATTGGAATACTAAAGATACCCAAACGATAGAAAGATAATCAGTTTGAAAGAAACACACGCCCACACTGGAAACACTCTCAAATTCAATAGAAACTCGCATCAGAAAGTCGTACAGAAAGATACTCAAACGAGAATTGAAAAGATATACACAAATTGGAATAGTAAAGATACTCAAACGATAGAAAGATACTCAGTTTAAAAGAAACACTCGCCCAAGCTTGCAAAACTCTTAAATTCAATAGAAACTCGCATAAGAAACCTTACAGAAAGATACTCCGTTTGAAAGAAACGCACGCCTACACTTGCAAAACTCTCAAATTCAATTGTAACTCGCATCAGAAAGCCGTTCAAAGAGATACTCAAACGAGAATTGAAAAGATACACAAATTCGAATAGTAAAGTTATGCAAACGATAGAAAGATACTCAATTTGAATGAAACACACTCCCACACTTGCAAAAGTCTGAAATTCAATAGAAACTCGCATCAGAAAGCCGTTAAGAAAGATACTCAAACGAGAATTAAAAAGATACACAAATTGGAATAGTAAAGATACTCACACTCTCAAATATACTCAATTTGAAAGAAACACACGCCCACACTTGTAAAACGCTCAAATTCAATAGAAACTCGCATCAGAAAGCGATACAGAAAGAGACTCAAACGAGAATTGAAAAGATACAGAAATCGGAATAGTAAAGATACGCACGATAGAAAGATACTCAGTTTGAAAGAAACACACGCCCACACTTGTAAAACTCTTAAATTCAAGAGAAACTCGCATCAGAAAGCCGTTCAGAAAGATACTCACACCAGGATTGAAAAGATACACAAATTCGAATAGTAAAGTTACGCAAACGATAGAAAGATACTCAATTTGAATGAAACACACGCCCACACTTGCAAAAGTCTGAAATTCAATAGAAACTCGCATCAGAAAGTCGTACAGAAAGATACTCAATCGAGAATTGGAAAGATACTCAAATTGGAATTGCAAAGATACTGAAACGATAGAAAAATACTCAGTTTGAAAGAAACACACGCCCAAACTACAAAACACTTTCAAATATAAAAGAAACTCGCATCAGAAAGCCGTACAGAAAGAAACTCACACGAGAATTGAAAAGATACTCAAATTGGAATTGGAAAGGTACTCAAACGATTGAAAGATACTCCGTTTGAAAGAAACACACGCCCATACTACAAAACACTCTCAAATACAAAAGAAACTCGCACCAGAAAGACGTACTGAAAGATTCTCAAACGAGAATTGAAAAGATACTCAAATAGGAATTGGAAAGGTACTCAAACGAAAGAAAGATACTCATTTTAAAAGAAACACACGCCCACACTACAAAACCCTCTCAAATACAAACGAAACTTGCATCAGAAAGCCGTACAAAAAGACTGATGAATGCTCGATTACTCGACATCAATATTTAACCCTGAACACATCATAGTAGTATAAAGCAAGAGGGTATCGTTCACAAACCGGGGATCCAGCCAGGGCTTAGGATCATAACACTTACACGAATTCATAAAGGTTTTAAGGTTTGATATAGATTTTGGATTGAGTCATAAAAACAGTAAATAAAACCTAAACTAATATATACATGTGATCAACCAACCAACACATAAACAATCACCAAAACAACTCACATGGAGGGAATCGAAACTAGTTCTACAACTTCTCATTGAGTCATGCCGAGACTATGTAATGAGCAACCAAGGATGGATCATGCATTTAGGGTTCTAAGCAGTAACCTAAACACATAGACACTTAACACATTCGATCAAAACCAAGCAGCCATAATCGAAATTCTAACATGTTCATCTTAATCATGTAATTCCAAAGTCATGC
The DNA here is from genome assembly GCF_933775445.1 of Argentina anserina. Lineage (NCBI taxonomy): Eukaryota > Viridiplantae > Streptophyta > Magnoliopsida > Rosales > Rosaceae > Argentina > Argentina anserina. The sequence continues at coordinate 20,678,115 of NC_065872.1, forward strand.
ACATTGAATTCATCAAGTATGTCACTTACTTAACCAACAACCATGCAATTCGAAAATCACATAAACAAGAATGACATGTTCTTAGCATAAGTCTTTAATCCAACAACCTAAATATCATGCTACAAGCATAGTCATAACACTTAGAAATCGAAAATTGTTCATACATGCATTCGGCAGAAACCAAAAACCGAAAATCATAAAACCAAAAACAACCTTCGAATCATCTATATAAATTGAATCAAGTAGCTATTTCATAGACAAAATTGATACAAGACTACTCTAAACAAATCGCAAGCTTCATCCAAGCACAAGAATAAAACCAAAACCGAATTTTAAACAAGAGTGAATCATGGTTACACTTTATAAATCAAGCAATCCACAAGTGTAGCCGAGACTTCTATGGATGAAACCTTCTTCACAAGCGTGTTTGAAGGCTATTGATAGGTGGGGAATGATGGAATCGGTTTTAGGATTTCTTGGAATGGTGAAGGATGAATTCGGCAGAGCTAGGCTTGTGTTTGTGTGTAGGGCTGATGATGTTGCTGAATGGAGAGGCCGGCCTCTATATATAGAGGTCTAGGAAGCCTTCTTGCGTGCCAAAAGGAAATAGAATCCAATTGGGAAACTGAAATCCTCTTTGTTATGGATTTGATTTATGTACTCCATATCCAACTTGATGTAGGAAACCAAGTCCAATAGGGAGATCTCTTTAAGGGCTGCACGGCAATCTCTTGGTCCAACTAGGAGTAGCTAGGCCGGCCTCCTCTTCTCCTTGTTCAACTCGAATATGATTTCCTTGTTCAACTAGGAATGCAACTCAGCAACTCTTCTTCCTTTTCCATGTATGATTTGTCTTTCCTGAAAAGAAATCGTCGATTAAGGAATAGGAAAGAATGAAAATAGGAAAGTAGAGTCCTAGTCGAGTAAGGAATCCTAGCTCAATCAGGAGTTCTAACACTTAGCACAATTTCATCATCAAATCATCTAAAATCGGAATAGCTCTACTTTAAACATACATATAACAAATATGAACCTAAAGCAACTAAATAAGAAGTAACAAAGCATAAGAATAGGGCATATATACATTAAGAACGTCACACTTTGTGCTCCTATCAAAGACACTCACCTGAGAATTGAAAAGATACAGAAATTGAATATTAAAGATACGCAAATGATAGAAAGATACTCTGTTTGAAAGAAACACATGACGACACTTGCAAACCTCTCAAATTCAATAGACACTAGCATCAGAAAGCCGTTCAGAAATATACTCAAACGAGAATTGAAAAGAAATACAAATTGGAATAGTAAAGATACGCAACCGATAGAAAGATACACAGTTTGAAAGAAACAGAGGCCCACACTTGCAAAACTCTCAAATTCAATACAAACTCCGATCAGAAAGCGTTATAGAAAGATACTCAAACGAGAATTGAAAAGATACACAAATTGGAATAGTAAAGATACGCAAACGACAGAAAGATACTCAGTTTCAAAGACACGCATCAGACAACCTTAAAAAAGATACTCAATCGAGAATTGAAAATATACACAACTTGGAATTGTAAAGATACGCAAACTATAGAAAGCTACTCAGTTTGAAAGAAAACACACGCCCACACTTGCAAAACTCTCAAATTCAATAGAAATTCGCATCAGAAAGCCGTTCAGAAAGATACTGAAACGAGAATTGAAAAGATACACAAATTAAAAAAGTAAAGATACGCACGATAGAAAGATACTCAGTTTGAAAGAAACACACGCCCATACTTGTAAAACTCTCAAATTCAATAGAAACTCGCATCAGAAAGCCGTTCAGAAAGATACTCACACGAGGATTGAAAACATACACAAATTCGAATAGTAAAGTTACGCAAACGATAGAAAGATACTCAATTTGAATGAAACACACGCCCACACTTGCAAAAGTCTGAAATTCAATAGAAACTCGCATCAGAAAGCCGTTCAGAAAGATACTCAAACGAGAATTGAAAAGATACACAAATTGGAATAGTGAAGATACTCACACGATAGAAAGATACTCAGTTTGAAAGAAAAACACGCCCACACTTGCAAAAGTCTCAAATTCAATTGTAACTCGCGTTACAAAGTCGTTCAGAAAGATACTCACCCGAGAATTGAAAAGATACACAAATTCGAATAGTAAAGATACGGAAACTATAGAAAGATACTCCGTTTGAAAGAAAACACACGCCCACACTTGCAAAACTATCAAATTCAATAGAAACTCGCATCAGAAAGCCGTTCAGAAAGATACTGAAACGAGAATTGAAAAGATACACAAATTGGAATAGTAAAGACACGCACGATAATAAGATACTCAGTTTGAAAGAAACACACGCCCATACTTGTAAAACTCTCAAATTCAATAGAAACTCGCATCAGAAAGCCGTTCAGAAAGATACTCACCCGAGAATTGAAAAGATACACAAATTCGAATAGTAAAGATACGGAAACTATAGAAAGATACTCCGTTTGAAAGAAACACACGCCTACACTTGCAAAACTCTCAAAGTCAATAGAAACTCGCATCAGAAAGCCGTTCAGAAAGATACTTAAACGAGAATTGAAAAGATACACAAATTCGAATAGTAAAGATACGCAAACAATAGAAATATACTCAATTTGAAAGAAACACACGCCCACACTTGTAAAACTCTCAAATTCAATAGAAACTCGCATCAGAAAGCAATACAGAAAGAGACTCAAACGAGAATTGAAAAGATACACAAATCGGAATAGTAAAGATACGCACGATAGAAAGATACTCAGTTGGAAAGAAACACACGCCCACACTTGTAAAACTCTTAAATTCAAGAGAAACTTGCATGAGAAAGCCGTTCAGAAAGATACTCACACGAGGATTGAAAAGATACACAAATTCGAATAGTAAAGTTACGCAAACGATAGAAAGATACTCAATTTGAATGAAACACACGCCCACACTTGCAAAAGTCTGAAATTCAATAGAAACTCGCATCAGAAAGCCGTTCAGAAAGATACTCAAACGAGAATTGAAAAGATACACAAATTGGAATAGTAAAGATACTCACACGATAGAAAGATACTCCGTTTGAAAGAAAAACACGCCCACACTTGCAAAAGTCTCAAATTCAATTGTAACTCGCGTTACAAAGTCATTCAGAAAGATACTCACCCGAGAATTGAAAAGATACACAAATTCGAATAGTAAAGATACGGAAACTATAGAAAGATACTCCGTTTGAAAGAAAACACACGCCCACACTTGCAAAACTATCAAATTCAATAGAAACTCGCATCAGAAAGCCGTTCAGAAAGATACTGAAACGAGAATTGAAAAGATACACAAATTGGAATAGTAAAGACACGCACGATAATAAGATACTCAGTTTGAAAGAAACACACGCCCACACTTGTAAAACTGTCAAATTCAATAGAAACTCGCATCAGAAAACCGTTCAGAAAGATACTTAAATGAGAATTGAAAAGATACACAAATTGGAATACTAAAGATACCCAAACGATAGAAAGATAATCAGTTTGAAAGAAACACACGCCCACACTGGAAACACTCTCAAATTCAATAGAAACTCGCATCAGAAAGTCGTACAGAAAGATACTCAAACGAGAATTGAAAAGATATACACAAATTGGAATAGTAAAGATACTCAAACGATAGAAAGATACTCAGTTTAAAAGAAACACTCGCCCAAGCTTGCAAAACTCTTAAATTCAATAGAAACTCGCATAAGAAACCTTACAGAAAGATACTCCGTTTGAAAGAAACGCACGCCTACACTTGCAAAACTCTCAAATTCAATTGTAACTCGCATCAGAAAGCCGTTCAAAGAGATACTCAAACGAGAATTGAAAAGATACACAAATTGGAATGGTAAAGATACTGAAACGATAGAAAGATACTCAGTTTGAAAGAAACACACGCCCACACTTGTAAAACTCTTAAATTCAAGAGAAACTCGCATCAGAAAGCCGTTCAGAAAGATACTCACACGAGGATTGAAAAGATACACAAATTCGAATAGTAAAGTTATGCAAACGACAGAAAGATACTCAATTTGAATGAAACACACGCCCACACTTGCAAAAGTCTGAAATACAATAGAAACTTGCATCAGAAAGCCGTTCAGAAAGATACTCAAACGAGAATTGAAAAGATACACAAATTGGAATAGTCAAGATACTCACACGATAGAAAGATACTCAGTTTGAAAGAAAAACACGCCCACACTTGCAAAAGTCTCAAATTCAATAGAAACTCACATCAGAAAACCGTTCAGAAAGATACTCAAATGAGAATTGAAAAGATACACAAATTGGAATACTAAAGATACCCAAACGATAGAAAGATAATCAATTTGAAAGAAACGCACGCCCACACTTGCAAAACTCTAAAATTCAATAGAAACTCGCATCAGACAACCTTAAAAAAGATACTTAATCGAGAATTGAAAATATACACAACTTGGAATTGTAAAGATACGCAAACTATAGAAAGATACTCCGTTTGAAAGAAACACTCGCCCACACTTGCAAAACTCTCAAAGTCAATAGACACTCGCATCAGAAAGCCGTTCAGAAAGATACTCAAACGGGAATTGAAAAGATACACAAATTCGAATAGTAAAGATACGCAAACGATAGAAATATACTCAATTTGAAAGAAACACACGCCCACACTTGTAAAACGCTCAAATTCAATAGAAATTCGCATCAGAAAGCCATACAGAAAGAGACTCAAACGAGAATTGAAAAGATACATAAATCGGAATAGTAAAGATACGCACTATTGAAAGATATTCAGTTTGAAACAAACACACGCCCACACTTGTAAAACTCTTAAATTCAAGAGAAACTCGCATCAGAAAGCCGTTCAGAAAGATACTCACACGAGGATTGAAAAGATACACAAATTCGAATAGTAAAGTTACGCAAACGATAGAAAGATACTCAATTTGAATGAAACACACGCCCACACTTGCAAAAGTCTGAAATTCAATAGAAACTCGCATCAGAAAGCCGTTCAGAAAGATACTCAAACGAGAATTGAAAAGATACACAAATTGGAATAGTCAAGATACTCACACGATAGAAAGATACTCAGTTTGAAAGAAAAACACGCCCACACTTGCAAAAGTCTCAAATTCAATAGAAACTCACATCAGAAAACCGTTCAGAAAGATACTCAAACGAGAATTGAAAAGATACACAAATTGGAATACTAAAGATACCCAAACGATAGAAAGATAATCAATTTGAAAGAAACGCACGCCCACACTTGCAAAACTCTAAAATTCAATAGAAACTCGCATCAGACAACCTTAAAAAAGATACTCAATCGAGAATTGAAAATATACACAACTTGGAATTGTCAAGATACGCAAACTATAGAAAGATACTCCGTTTGAAAGAAACACTCGCCCACACTTGCAAAACTCTCAAAGTCAATAGACACTCGCATCAGAAAGCCGTTCAGAAAGATACTCAAACGAGAATTGAAAAGATACACAAATTGGAATAGTCAAGATATTCACACGATAGAAAGATACTCAGTTTGAAAGAAAAACACGCCCACACTTGCAAAAGTCTCAAATTCAATAGAAACTCACATCAGAAAACCGTTCAGAAAGATACTCAAACGAGAATTGAAAAGATACACAAATTGGAATACTAAAGATACCCAAACGATAGAAAGATAATCAATTTGAAAGAAACGCACGCCCACACTTGCAAAACTCTAAAATTCAATAGAAACTCGCATCAGACAACCTTAAAAAAGATACTCAATCGAGAATTGAAAATATACACAACTTGGAATTGTCAAGATACGCAAACTATAGAAAGATACTCCGTTTGAAAGAAACACTCGCCCACACTTGCAAAACTCTCAAAGTCAATAGACACTCGCATCAGAAAGCCGTTCAGAAAGATACTCAAACGAGAATTGAAAAGATACACAAATTGGAATAGTCAAGATATTCACACGATAGAAAGATACTCAGTTTGAAAGAAAAACACGCCCACACTTGCAAAAGTCTCAAATTCAATAGAAACTCACATCAGAAAACCGTTCAGAAAGATACTCAAACGAGAATTGAAAAGATACACAAATTGGAATACTAAAGATACCCAAACGATAGAAAGATAATCAATTTGAAAGAAACGCACGCCCACACTTGCAAAACTCTAAAATTCAATAGAAACTCGCATCAGACAACCTTAAAAAAGATACTCATTCGAGAATTGAAAATATACACAACTTGGAATTGTAAAGATACGCAAACTATAGAAAGATACTCCGTTTGAAAGAAACACTCGCCCACACTTGCAAAACTCTCAAAGTCAATAGACACTCGCATCAGAAAGCCGTTCAGAAAGATACTCAAACGAGAATTGAAAAGATACACAAATTGGAATAGTCAAGATACTCACACGATAGAAAGATACTCAGTTTGAAAGAAAAACACGCCCACACTTGCCAAAGTCTCAAATTCAATAGAAACGCACATCAGAAAACCGTTCAGAAAGATACTCAAACGAGAATTGAAAAGATACACAAATTGGAATACTAAAGATACCCAAACGATAGAAAGATAATCAATTTGAAAGAAACGCACGCCCACACTTGCAAAACTCTAAAATTCAATAGAAACTCGCATCAGACAACCTTAAAAAAGATACTCAATCGAGAATTGAAAATATACACAACTTGGAATTGTAAAGATACGCAAACTATAGAAAGATACTCCGTTTGAAAGAAACACTCGCCCACACTTGCAAAACTCTCAAAGTCAATAGACACTCGCATCAGAAAGCCGTTCAGAAAGATACTCAAACGAGAATTGAAAAGATACACAAATTGGAATAGTCAAGATACTCACACGATAGAAAGATACTCAGTTTGAAAGAAAAACACGCCCACACTTGCAAAAGTCTCAAATTCAATAGAAACGCACATCAGAAAACCGTTCAGAAAGATACTCAAACGAGAATTGAAAAGATACACAAATTGGAATACTAAAGATACCCAAACGATAGAAAGATAATCAATTTGAAAGAAACGCACGCCCACACTTGCAAAACTCTAAAATTCAATAGAAACTCGCATCAGACAACCTTAAAAAAGATACTCAATCGAGAATTGAAAATATACACAACTTGGAATTGTAAAGATACGCAAACTATAGAAAGATACTCCGTTTGAAAGAAACACTCGCCCACACTTGCTAAACTCTCAAAGTCAATAGACACTCGCATCAGAAAGCCGTTCAGAAAGATACTCAAACAGGAATTGAAAAGATACACAAATTCGAATAGTAAAGATACGCAAACGATAGAAATATACTCAATTTGAAAGAAACACACGCCCACACTTGTAAAACGCTCAAATTCAATAGAAACTCGCATCAGAAAGCCATACAGAAAGAGACTCAAACGAGAATTGAAAAGATACAGAAATCGGAATAGTAAAGATACGCACGATAGAAAGATACTCAGTTTGAAAGAAACACACGCCCACACTTGTAAAACTCTTAAATTCAAGAGAAACTCGCATCAGAAAGCCGTTCAGAAAGATACTCACACGAGGATTGAAAAGATACACAAATTCGAATAGTAAAGTTACGCAAACGATAGAAAGATACTCAATTTGAATGAAACACACGCCCACACTTGCAAAAGTCTGAAATTCAATAGAAACTCGCATCAGAAAGCCGTTCAGAAAGATACTCAAACGAGAATTGAAAAGATACACAAATTGGAGTAGTCAAGATACTCACACGATAGAAAGATACTCAGTTTGAAAGAAAAACACGCCCACACTTGCAAAAGTCTCAAATTCAATAGAAACTCACATCAGAAAACCGTTCAGAAAGATACTCAAACGCGAATTGAAAAGATACACAAATTGGAATAGTCAAGATACTCACACGATAGAAAGATACTCAGTTTGAAAGAAAAACACGCCCACAATTGCAAAAGTCTCAAATTCAATAGAAACTCACATCAGAAAACCGTTCAGAAAGATACTCAAACGAGAATTGAAAAGATATACACAAATTGGAATAGTAAAGATACTCAAACGATAGAAAGATACTCAGTTTAAAAGAAACACTCGCCCAAGCTTGCAAAACTCTTAAATTCAATAGAAACTCGCATCAGAAACCTTACAGAAAGATACTCAGTTTGAAAGAAACGCACGCCCACACATGCAAAACTCTAAAATTCAATAGAAACTCGCATAAGACAACCTTAAAAAAGATACTCAATCGAGAATTGAAAATATACACAAATTGGAATTGTAAAGATACGAAACTATAGAAAGATACTCCTTTTGAAAGAAACACACGCCCACACTTGCAAAACTCTCAAATTCAATTGTAACTCGCATCAGAAAGCCGTTCAAAAAGATACTTAAACGAGAATTGAAAAGATACACAAATCGGAATAGTAAAGATACGCACGATAGAAAGATACTCAGTTTGAAAGAAACACACGCCCACACTTGTAAAACTCTTAAATTCAAGAGAAACTCGCATCAGAAAGCCGTTCAGAAAGATACTCACACGAGGATTGAAAACATACACAAATTCGAATAGTAAAGTTACGCAAACGATAGAAAGATACTCAATTTGAATGAAACACACGCCCACACTTGCAAAAGTCTGAAATTCAATAGAAACTCGCATCAGAAAGCCGTTCAGAAAGATACTCAAACGAGAATTGAAATGATACACAAATTGGAATAGTCAAGATACTCACACGATAGAAACATACTCAGTTTGAAAGAAAAACACGCCCGCACTTGCAAAAGTCTCAAATTCAATAGAAACTCGCATCAGAAAACCGTTCAGAAAGATACTCAAACGAGAATTGAATAGATACACAAATTGGAATACTAAAGATACCCAAACGATAGAAAGATAATCAGTTTGAAAGAAACACACGCCCACACTGGAAACACTCTCAAATTCAATAGAAACTCACATCAGAAAGTCGTACAGAAAGATACTCAAAGGAGAATTGAAAAGATATACACAAATTGGAATAGTAAAGATACTCAAACGATAGAAAGATACTGAGTTTAAAAGAAACACTCGCCCAAGCTTGCAAAACTCTTAAATTCAATAGAAACTCGTATCAGAAACCTTACAGAAAGATACTCAGTTTGGAAGAAATGCACGCCCACACTTGCAAAACTCTAAAATTCAATAGAAACTCGCATCAGAAAGCCGTTCAGAAACATACTGAAACGAGAATTGAAAAGATACACAAATTGGAATAGTAAAGATACGCACGATAGAAAGATACTCAGTTTGAAAGAAACACACGCCCACACTTGTAAAACTCTCAAATTCAATAGAAACTCGCATCAGAAAGCCGTTCAGAAAGATACTCACCCGAGAATTGAAAAGATACACAAATTCGAATAGTAAAGATACGGAAACTATAGAAAGATACTCAATTTGAAAGAAACACACGCCTACACTTGCAAAACTCTCAAAGTCAATAGAATCTCGCATCAGAAAGCCGTTCAGAAAAATACTCAAATGAGAATTGAAAAGATACACAAATTGGAATGGTAAAGATACTGAAACGATAGAAAGATACTCAGTTTGAAAGAAACACTCGCCCACACTTGCAAAACTCTCAAATTCAAAAGAAACTCGCACCAGAAAGCCGTTCAGAAAAATACTTAAATGAGAATTGCAAATATACACAAATTGGAATAGTAAAGATATGCAAACGATAGAAAGATACTCAGTTTGAAAGAAACACACGCCCACACTTGCAAAACTCTTAAATTCAAAAGAAACTCACATCAGAAAGCCGTTCAGAAAGATACTCAAAGGAGAATTCAAAAGATACACCAATTGGAATAGTAAAGATACGCAAAGGATAGAAAGATACTTAGTTTGAAAGAAACGCACGCCCACACTTGCAAAACTCTCAAATTCAATAGAGACTGACATCAGAAAGCCGTTCAGAAAGATACGCAAACGAGAATTGAAAAGATACACAAATTGGAATTGTAAAGATACTCAAACGATAGAAAGATACTCAGTTTGAAAGAAACACATGCCCACACTTGCAAAAGTCTCCAATTCAATAGAAACTCGCATCAGAAACTAGTACAGAAAGATACTCCAATGAGAATTGGAAAGATATACACAAATTAGAATAGTAAAGATACTTAAACGATAGAAATATACTCAGTTTGAAAGAAACACTCGCCCACACTTGCAAAACTTTCAAATTCAATAGAAACTCGCATCAGAAAGCCTTAAAGAAAGATACTCAAACGAGAATTGAAAAGATACACAAATTGGAATAGTAAAGATATGCAAACAATATAAAGATACTCAGTTTGAAAGAAACACACGCCCACACTTACAAAACTCTCAAATTCAATATAAACTCGCATCAGAAAGCCGTTTATAAAGATACTCAAACGAGAATTGAAAAGAAACACGAATTGAAATAGTAAAGATACACAAACGATAGAAAGATACTTAATTTGAAAGAAACACACGCCCACACTTATGGAACCGGGCGAACATGGTTAAAGTAGATTCATGGTGCATTACCTTGCGGGTGTGATCATACCAGCAATAATGCACCGGATCCCATCAGAACTCTAAAATTAAGCTTGCTTGGGCGAGAGTAGTAATAGGATGGGTGACCTCCTCGGAAGGCCTCGCCTTGCACCCCTCTTTTTTATTTTCTCACCGTTTCAACTTGAAGGGGTTGCTACAGTCAGAGAGGTCCGAGGGTCAAGTGAAATTTGGCGGCAATAATAAAACCGGTAGTACGGGTTTCACCTTGGTAGAGGGGCGATCGGGGCGTTGTTCGACCAGTGGAATGGTTTTTGCGGTTAATATTTTAAATCATCTCGCGTCCCGGCCTATGCTCTTTTATGAGTGCGGCGGAAGGGTTTAGATGCATCAGAGAAGCCGGAGGGTGGTAAAAGATCTATAATTTTGTGCGTGTGGAACACCTTATGGAGCCGGGCGAACATGATAGGAGCACAAAGTGTGACGTTCTTAATGCGTTTATGCCCTATTCTTACTCTTTGTTACCTCATATTTAGTATGTTTTTTGTTTTCTTTGTATGAATAATTGTTTAGGTAGAGCTTATATCAATTATAAGTGAATTGATGATGAAATCGTGCTAAGTGTTAAGAATCCTTGTTGATATATGTTTCCTTGTTCGAGTAGGATTCATCTTTGCGTATTTCTTTGTTTTTAATATACTTATTCTTATTAGGAAATACAAATCCATGTTGGAGAAGGAAAGCAATCCTAGTTCCACAAGGAAAGAGAAGAAGATACACTTAAAAGCCCAATCCATGCAAGAATGAAAATGCTGTCAAGATTTGTAGTCCAACTTCAATGGGCTCCCGTGGATAGCTCCGATTGCGTTAGAAGACGTACCTTATATGGATAAAAAAATATTTTGAGTCTAGTTTCTGTTGGATTTAGAATTAAATAAATATCTTATTCCTACATGGAGATATGACCGAATCATTACTCGGAGGTCCAGTGAGCTCGACGGAATTATCTCAGCCATTGATTTGCTTTTGATCCAAGGGCTATGAGGGAAACTTGGGACTTTGTTCCTCCTGCATATAGAGCAAAAATATGTATCAGAATGTCCATAAATCCCTGCACCAAAGAATGTCAAAGAAGACAAGCAGCAAATTAAATGAGAAGAGGCAAGAAAGTCAAAGAAGGCATGCAGCAAATTTAATGAGGAGAGGTAAGAAAAATCAAACATGGCTGCAACAATTAAGACTTTTGCTGCCTCCCTAATTCAAAGGAAGAAATTTGTGCAAAAGAAATCAGCATTAAAGGAGGAAGAAGATATGCAATTAATGCAAAAGATATGCAATCCTTATAGAAATCAGAATTCTGGCACTGCAGATCATCCAACTTTGACGAGTTCCCTGGACAGCTCAGAATGATTGAGAAATTGCACGATAAATGGATGAATAGCCACGGAAGTCTAGTTGAAATTGCCAGTTGGAATCATCTCAATATCTATTTTCTATAGAAAGTTATGGCCACAACAAGGGACAAAGGTCAGATCTGCCGAATCTAGGAAACCTCAACCAATTTGGTTTCAACTTTGTGGACTTTATGGCCATCCTCCCTTGGGTTTCTTCCTCTATATATAGCATCTCATTTCCATATAAAATGATCATCAACCTTGCTCATAAGACTTGCCAAAGCTCTGCCCAAACACTATCATTCACCAAGAACCATAGAATCCGAATTCACCACCCTTCATCATATTTTCTGTCCAAAGCTTGGGAGCCTAGGATACCATACTCTTGAAGATCTCGTGCTACCTTTGTAAGGAACCTTGGGAGGAGAATTATAAAGTGTAACTCTTTGATCTTCATGTTAAGTTTTCGGGTTTTTATGTTCTTGTTCTTGGATGATTTATGTTTAGGTTTTGTTAAAGTTATTTTTATTCTTGTCTATGAGATATTTGTAACTTTTGAATGACATCATGAATTAAGGTTTTCGATTTTTAATTCAATGATTTTAGGTTTTATGCCATGAATTTCTGTTTATTTATTTAAATGATTTTCGGTGTGTTCTTACTTACGTGTGTGTTTGATACCCGCATGTGTAATAATCCAAAGTTATAAACGATTTTGATACTTGGGAGTTGATTAATTGTATGTTCTTTGTCATCTTCACTGATTATTGCCTAGGTTCGGTTAGACTTGTGCATTTCAATATGTTTATCTTTTCTATGTGATTTTTGGAATTGCATGATTGTTGGTTAAGTAGGTGACATGCTTAATGAATTCAATATGCGTGGCTTTAAAGTTGCATGGTAGGATAAGTATGTTAGATTTCGAATGAGGTTGGGACTGAGTTCGAATGTGTTAAAGTGTCATTGAGTTACGAACCTTAGGAGGAACTTAACTGCATAACCGATTCTAGGATGTATAATGAACCTTAAGGCATGAACTTAATTAAGATTAGATTTCGTTACCTTTGTTCTTATGTTATTTGTTTGGTAATTACTTATGTGTTGGTTGGTTGATCACATGTAAATATTAGTTTAGGTTTATTTTATGTTTGATCCGAAATATATCCCAAAATCCTCATACTCTTATGAATTCGTTGTTAAATATTTGTGATTCTTACCCTGGTTGGATCCCCGGTTTGTGAACGATACCCTCTTGCTTTATACTACTAACGATGCTTACAGGGTTAATATTGATCTCGAGTAATCGAACCGATAAGAACATGGTTAAAGTAGATTCATTGTGCATAACCTTGGGGTGCGATCGTACAAGCAATAAAGCACCGGATTCCATCAGAACTTAGAAGTTAAGCTTGCTTGGGCGAGAGTAGTACTAGGATGGGTGACCTCCTGGGAAGGCCTCTTGTTGCACCCATCTTTTTTATTTTCTCTCTGATTTCCGATGTTATACTTTAGTATTAGTTTTCATATACTTTTTACATATTTAGTCTACCGCATTCGTTTCGGCTTGAAGGCGTTGCTACAGTCAGAGAGGTCCGGGGGTCGAGTGCAATCGGGCGGCAACAGTAAAACCCGTTGTGCGGGTTTCGCCTTAGTAGAGGGGCAATCGGGGCGTTGTTCGACCAGTGGAACGATTTTTGCGGTTAATATAGTTAAATCATCTCGCGTCCCGGCCTATGCTCTATTATGAATGCGGCGGAAGCAGGGGAGATGCGGCAGAGAAGCCGGCGAGTGGTAAAAGATCATTGTGCATAACCTTGGGGATGCGATTATACACGCAATAATGCACCGGATCCCATCAGAACTCCGAAGTTAAGCTTGCTTGGGCGAGAGTAGTACTAGGATGAGTGACCTCCTGAGAAGGCCTCGTGTTGCACCCCTCTTTTTTATTTTCTCTCCTTTTCGGATGTTAGACTTTAGTATTACTTTTCCTATTTACATATTTAGTCTACCGCATTCGTTTCGACTTGAAGGCGTTGCTACAGCCAGAAAGGTCCGGGGGTCGAGTGAAAATGGGCGGCAACAGTAAAATCCGTTGTGCGGGTTTCGCCTTGGTAGAGGGGCGATCGGGGCGTTGTTAGACCAGTGGAATGGTTTATGCGGTTAATATTGTTAAATCATCTCGCGTCCCAGCCTATGCTCTTTTATTAGTGCGGCGGAAGCGGGGGAGATACGGCAGGGAAGCCGGCGGGTGGTAAAATATCTATAACACCTTATGAAGCCAGGCGAACATGGTTAAAGTAGATTGGTTGTGCATAACCTTGGGGGCGCGATCATACACGCAATAATTCACCGGATCCCATCAGAACTCCGAAGTCAAGCTTTCTTGGGCGAGAGTAGTACTAGGATAGGTGACCTCCTGGGAAGGCCTTGTGTTGCACCACTCTTTTTTATTTTCTCTCCGATTTCCGATGTTAGACTTTAATATTATTTTTGATATATTTTTTTTCATATTTAGTCTACCACATTCGTTTCGACTTGAAGGCGTTCCTACAGCTAGAGAGGTCTGGGGGTCGAGTGAAATTGGGCGGCAACAATAAAACCCGTTGTGCGGGTTTCGCCTTCATAGAGGGGCGATCGCGGTGTTGTTAGACCAGTGGAATGGTTTATGCGATTAATATTGTTAAATCATCTCGCGTCCCGGCCTATGCTCTTTTATGAGTGCGGCGGAAGCGGGGGAGATGCGGCAGGGAAGCCGGCGGGTGGTAAAAGATCTATAACACCTTATGGAGCCAGGTGAATACAGTTAAAGTAGATTCATTGTGCATAACCTTGGGGATGCGATTATACAGGCAATAATGCACCGGATCCCATCAGAACTCCGAAGTGAAGCTTGCTTGGGCGAGAGTAGTACTAGGATGAGTGACCTCCTAGGAAGGCCTCGTGTTGCACCCCTCTTTTTTATTTTCTCTCCTTTTCGGATGTTAGACTTTAGTATTACTTTTCCTATTTACATATTTAGTGTACCGCATTCATTTCAACTTGAAGGCGTTGCTACAGCCCGAAAGGTCCGGGGGTCGAGTGAAAATGGGTGGCAACAGTAAAATCCGTTGTGCGGGTTTCGAATTGGTAGAGGGGCGATCGGGGCGTTGTTAGAACAGTGGAATGGTTTATGCGGTTAATATTGTTAAATCATCTCGCGTCCCAGCCTATGCTCTTTTATTAGTGCGGCGGAAGCGGGGGAGATACGGCAGGGAAGCCGGCGGGTGGTAAAAGATCTATAACACCTTATGGAGCCAGGTGAACATGGTTAAAGTAGATTTGTTGTGCATAACCTTGGGGGTGCGATCATACACGCAATAATTCACCGGATCCCATCAGAACTCCGAAGTCAAGCTTTCTTGGGCGAGAGTAGTACTAGGATAGGTGACCTCCTGGGAAGGCCTTGTGTTGCACCACTCTTTTTTATTTTCTCTCCGATTTCCGATGTTAGACTTTAATATTATTTTTGATATATTTTTTTTCATATTTAGTCGACCACATTCGTTTCGACTTGAAGGCGTTCCTACAGCTAGAGAGGTCCGGGGGTCGAGTGAAATTGGGCGGTAACAATAAAACCCGTTGTGCGGGTTTCGCCTTGGTAGAGGGGCGATCGCGGTGTTGTTAGACCAGTGGAATGGTTTATGCGGTTAATATTGTTAAATCATCTCGCGTCCCGGCCTATGCTCTTTTATGAGTGCGGCGGAAGCGGGGGAGATGCGGTAGGGAAGCCGGCGGGTGGTAAAAGATCTATAACACCTTATGGAGCCAGGTGAATACAGTTAAAGTAGATTCATTGTGCATAACCTTGGGGATGCGATTATACAGGCAATAATGCACCGGATCCCATCAGAACTCCGAAGTTAAGCTTGCTTGGGCGAGAGTAGTACTAGGATGAGTGACCTCCTAGGAAGGCCTCTTGTTGTACCCCTCTTTTTTATTTTCTCTCCTTTTCGGATGTTAGACTTTAGTATTACTTTTCCTATTTACATATTTAGTGTACCGCATTCGCTTCGACTTGAAGGCGTTGCTACAGCCCGAAAGGTCCGGGGGTCGAGTGAAAATCGGCGGCAACAGTAAAATCCGTTGTGCGGGTTTCGAATTGGTAGAGGGGCGATCGGGGCGTTGTTAGAACAGTGGAATGGTTTATGCGGTTAATATTGTTAAATCATCTCGCGTCCCAGCCTATGCTCTTTTATTAGTGCGGCGGAAGCGGGGGAGATACGGCAGGGAAGCCGGCGGGTGGTAAAAGATCTATAACACCTTATGGAGCCAGGTGAACATGGTTAAAGTAGATTTGTTGTGCATAACCTTGGGGGTGCGATCATACACGCAATAATTCACCGGATCCCATCAGAACTCCGAAGTCAAGCTTTCTTGGGCGAGAGTAGTACTAGGATAGGTGACCTCCTGGGAAGGCCTTGTGTTGCACCACTCTTTTTTATTTTCTCTCCGATTTCCGATGTTAGACTTTAATATTATTTTTGATATATTTTTTTTCATATTTAGTCGACCACATTCGTTTCGACTTGAAGGCGTTCCTACAGCTAGAGAGGTCCGGGGGTCGAGTGAAATTGGGCGGTAACAATAAAACCCGTTGTGCGGGTTTCGCCTTGGTAGAGGGGCGATCGCGGTGTTGTTAGACCAGTGGAATGGTTTATGCGGTTAATATTGTTAAATCATCTCGCGTCCCGGCCTATGCTCTTTTATGAGTGCGGCGGAAGCGGGGGAGATGCGGTAGGGAAGCCGGCGGGTGGTAAAAGATCTATAACACCTTATGGAGCCAGGTGAATACAGTTAAAGTAGATTCATTGTGCATAACCTTGGGGATGCGATTATACAGGCAATAATGCACCGGATCCCATCAGAACTCCGAAGTTAAGCTTGCTTGGGCGAGAGTAGTACTAGGATGAGTGACCTCCTAGGAAGGCCTCTTGTTGTACCCCTCTTTTTTATTTTCTCTCCTTTTCGGATGTTAGACTTTAGTATTACTTTTCCTATTTACATATTTAGTGTACCGCATTCGCTTCGACTTGAAGGCGTTGCTACAGCCAGAAAGGTCCGGGGGTCGAGTGAAAATGGGCGGCAACAGTAAAATCCGTTGTGCGGGTTTCGAATTGGTAGAGGGGCGATCGGGGCGTTGTTAGACCAGTGGAATGGTTTATGCGGTTAATATTGTTAAATCATCTCGCGTCCCAGCCTATGCTCTTTTATTAGTGCGGCGGAAGCGGGGGAGATACGGCAGGGAAGCCGGCGGGTGGTAAAAGATCTATAACACCTTATGGAGCCAGGTGAACATGGTTAAAGTAGATTTGTTGTGCATAACCATGGGGGTGCGATCATACACGCAATAATTCACCGGATCCCATCAGAACTAAGAAGTCAGGCTTTCTTGGGCGAAAGTAGTACTAGGATAGGTGACCTCCTGGGAAGGCCTTGTGTTGCACCACTCTTTTTTATTTTCTCTCCGATTTCTGATGTTAGACTTTAATATTATTTTTGATATATTTTTTACATATTTAGTCTACCACATTCGTTTTGACTTGAAGGCGTTGCTACAGCTAGAGAGGTCCAGGGGTCGAGTGAAATTGGGTGGCAACAATAAAACCCGTTGTGCGGGTTCGCCTTGGTAGAGGGGCGATCGCGGTGTTGTTAGACCAGTGGAATGGTTTAAGCGGTTAATATTGTTAAATCATCTCGCGTCCCGGCCTATGCTCTTTTATGAGTGCGGCGGAAGCGGGGGAGATGCGGTAGGGAAGCCGGCGGGTGGTAAAAGATCTATAACACCTTATGGAGCCAGGCGAATACAGTTAAAGTAGATTCATTGTGCATAACCTTGTGGATGCGATTATATACGCAATAATGCACCGGATCCAATTAGAACTCCGAAGTCAAGCTTACTTGGGCGAGAGTAGTACTAGGATGGGTGACCTCCTGGGAAGGCTTTGTGTCGCACCCCTCTTTTTTATTTTCTCTCTGATTTCCGATGTTACATTTTAGTATTATTTTTGATTTTGTTTTACATATTTAGTCTACCGCATTCGTTTCGACTTGAAGGCATTGCTACAGCCAGAGAGGTCCGGGGGTCGAGTGAAATTGGGCGGCAACAGTAAAACCCGTTGTGCGGGTTTCGCCTTGGTAGAGGGGCGATCGCAGTGTTGTTAGACTAGTGGAATGGTTTATGCGGTTAATATTGTTAATTCATCTGGCATCCCGGCCCATGCTCTTTTATGATTGCGGTAGAAGCGGGGGAGATGCGGCAGGGAAGCCGGCGGGTGGTAAGAGATCTATAACACCTTATGGAGCCAGGCGAACATGGTTAAAGTAGATTCATTGTGCATAACCGTGGGGGTGCGATCATACACGCAATAATGCACCAGATCCCATCAGAACTCCGAAGTCAAGCTTGCTTGGGCGATAGTAGTACTAGGATGGGTGACCTCCGGGGAAGGCCTCTTGTTGCACCTCTTTTTTTTATTTTCTCTCCAATTTCCGATGTTACACTTTAGTATTATTTTTCATATACTTTTTACATATGTAGTCTACCTCATTCGTTTTGACTTGAAGGCGTTGCTACAGAGAGAGAGGTCCGGGGATCGAGTGAAATTGGGCGGCAACAGTAAAATCCGTTGTGCGGATTTGGCCTTGGTCTCGGGCGATCGGGGCGTTGTTGACCAGTGGGATGGTTTTTGCGGTTAGTATTGTTAAATCGTCTCGCATCCCGGCCTATGCTCTTTTATGAGTGCGGTGGAAGCGGGGGAGATGCGGCAGAGAAGCCGGCGGATGGTAAAAGATCTATAATTCCGTGGATGTGGAACACGTTATGGAGCCGGGCGAACATGGTTAAAGTAGATTCATTGTGCTTCACCTTTCGTGTGCGATCATACCAGCAATAATGCACCGGATCCCATAAAAAATGCGAAGTTAGGCTTGCTTGGGTTAGAGTAGTACTAGAATGGGTGACCTCCTGGGAAGGCGTTTTGTTGCACCCCTCTTTTTTATTTTCTCTCTGATTTCTGATGTTAGACTTTAGTGTTATTTTTCATATACTTTTTACATATTTAGTCTACCGCATTCGTTTCGACTTGAAGGCGTTGCTACCGCGAGAGAGGTCGGGGGGTCGAGTGAAATTGGGCGGCAACAGTAAAACCCGTTGTGCGGGTTTCGCCTTGGTAGAGGGGTGATCGGGGCGTTGTTTGACCAATGGAATGACATTTGCGGTTAATATTGTTAAATCATCTCGCGTCCCGGCCTATGCTCTTTTATGAGTGCAGCGGAAGCGGGTGAGATGGGGTAGGGAAGCCGGCGGGTGAGATGCGGTAGGGAAGCCGGCGGGTGGTAAAATATCTATAACTCCTTATGGAGCCAAGCGAACATGGTTAAAGTAGATTCATTGTGCATAACCTTGCTGTTGTGATCATAGACGCAATAATGCACCGGATCCCATCAGAACTTCGAAGTCAAGCTTGCTTGGGCGAGAGTAGTACTAGGATGGGTGACGTCCTGGGAAGGCCTCGTGTTGCACCCCTCTTTTTTATTTCTCTCCGATTTCCGATGTTAGACTTTAGTGTTATTTTTGATATATTTTTTACATATTTATTGTACCGTATTCGTTTCAACTTGAAGGCGTTGCTACAGCTAGAGAGGTCCGGGGGTCGAGTGAAATTGGGCGGCAACAGTAAAACCCGTTATGTGGGTTTCTCCTTGGTAGAGGGGCGATCGGAGCGTTGTTCGACCAGTTGAATGGTTTTTGCGGTTAATATTGTTAAATCATCTCGTTTGCCGGCCTATGCTCTTTTATGAGTGCAGCGGAAGCGGGGGAGATGCGGCAGAGAAGGCGGCGGGTGTAAAAGATCAATAATTCCGTGAGTGTGGAACACCTTATGGAGCCGGGCGAACATGGTTAAAGTATATTCATTGTGCATAACCTTGCGGGTGTGATCATACCAGCAATAATGCATCGGATCCCATTAGAACTCTGAAGTTACGCTTTCTTGGGCGAGAGTAGTACTAGGATCGGTGACCTCCTGGGAAAGCCTCGTGTTGCACCATTTGTTTTTATTTTCTCTCCGATTTCGGATGTTAGTCTTTAGTATTTTTTTCATATACTTTTTAGATATGTAGTCTACCGCATTCGTTTCGACTTGAAGGCGTTGCTACAGCCAGAGAGGTCCGGGGGTCGAGTGCAATTGGGCGGCAACAATAAAATCCGTTGTGCGGGTTTCGCCTTGGTAGAGGGGCGATCGGGGCGTTGTTAGACCAGTGGAATGGTTTATGCTGTTAATATTGTTAAATCATCTCGCGTCCCGGCCTATACTATTTTATGAGTGCGGCGGAAGCGGGGGAGATGCGGCAGGGAAGCCGGCAAGTGGTAAAAGATCTATAACACCTTATGGAGCCAGGCGAACATGGTTAAAGTAGATTCATTGTGCATAACTTTGGGGGTGCGATCATACACGCAATAATGCACCGGATCCCATCAGAACTCCGAAGTCAAGCTTGCTTGGGCGAGAGTAGTACTAGGATGGGTGACCTCCTGGGAAGGCCTTATGTTTCACCCCTCTTTTTTATTTTCTCTCTGATTTCCTATATTTGACTTTAGTGTTATTTTTCATATACTTTTTACATATTTAGTCTACCGCATTCGTTTCGACTTGAAGGCGTTGCTACATCGAGAGAGGTCCGGGGATCGAGTGAAATTGGGCGGCAACAATAAAACTCGTTGTGCGAGTTTCGCCTTGGTAGAGGGGCGATCGGGGCATTGTTCGAAAAATGTAATGGTTTTTGCGGTTAATATTGGTAAATCATCTCGCGTCCCGGCCTATGTTCTTTTATGAGTGCGGCGAAAGAGGGGGAGATGCGGCAGAGAAGGCGGCGGGTGGTAAAAGATCAATAATTCGGTACGTGTGGAACACCTTATGGAGCCGGGAGAACATGGTTAAAGTATATTCATTGTGCATAAACTTTTGGTTGTGATTATACCAGCAATAATGCACCGGATCCCATAAGAACTCTAAAGTTAAGCTTTCTAGGGCGAGAGTAGTATTAGGATGGGTGACCTCCTGGGAAAGCCTCGTGTTGCACCATTTGTTTTTATTTTCTCTCCGATTTCCGATGTTAGTCTTTAGTATTTTTTTTGCATATACTTTTTACATATGTAGTCTACCGCATTCGTTTCGACTTAAAGGCGTTGCTACAACGAGAGAGGTCCGGGGGTCGAGTGAAATTGGGCGGCAACAGTAAAACCCGTTATGCGGGTTTCCCCTTGGTAGAGGGGCGATCGGAGCGTTGTTCGACCAGTTGAATGGTTTTTGCGGTTAATATTGTTAAATCATCTCGTTTGCCGGCCTATGCTCTTTTATGAGTGCGGCAGAAGCGGGGGAGATGCGGCAGAGAAGGCGGCGGGGGTAAAAGATCAATAATTCCGTGAGTGTGGAACACCTTATGGAGCCGGGCGAACATGGTTAAAGTATATTCATTGTGCATAACCTTGCGGGTGTGATCATACCAGCAATAATGCATCGGATCCCATCAGAACTCTGAAGTTTCGCTTTCTTGGGCGAGAGTAGTACTAGGATCGGTGATCTCCTGGGAAAGCCTAGTGTTGCACCATTTGTTTTTATTTTCTCTCCGATTTCGGATGTTAGTCTTTAGTATGTTTTTCATATACTTTTTAGATATGTAGTCTACCGCATTCGTTTCGACTTGAAGGTGTTGCTATAGCCAGAGAGGTCCGGGGGTCGAGTGAAATCGGGCGGCAACAGTAAAACCCGTTGTGCGGGTTTCACCTTGTTAGAGGGGCGATCGTGGCGTTGTTCGACCTGTGGAATGGTTTTGTGGTTAATATTGTTAAATCATCTCGCGACCTGGCCTATGCTCTTTTATGAGTGTTGCGGAAGCGGGGGAGATGCGGCCTATTGTTAAAAGATGAATAATTCCGTGCGTGTGGAACACCTTATGGTTAAAGTAGATTCATTGTGCATAACCTTGCGGGTGCGATCATACCAGCAATAATGCACCGGATCTCATCAAAACTCTGAAGTTAAGCTTGCTTGGCAAGAGTAGTACTAAGATGGGTGACCTCCTGGGAAGGCCTCGTGTTGCACCCCTCTTTAAACTTAAACGTTTTTTGTTCTATCATCTTTAAGCCAAGTGGTAAGCAATAAGCAATGTGAGTCTTATTGTTAGTTTGGTGCTTGTAAATGAGTTTGAGATATTTCAAAAGAATAAGTGTGAGGTAGGGTAGATTAGTCTTCTGTGTAGCTAAGAAAAAGAAAAATGGTGACTCTAGACATGTTCACAATATCAAAATAAAAGACCTTGTGATCCGAGAGAACTCATGCAATGATCATGTGGAGAAAAGATTGAAGAGCAAGCCTATGGAAAGCGTATCCATTGAATTGCTTTTGAGTGTAAACACTAATCAAAAACACTTGAGTGAAAATGAGTGTATCCATGTGAGTTTGATGGTTAGGCAAATGTAGTCCAAGTTAATCGTATATGGATGACTTTAAGATGACACACATGGCATACACATATATATACTTTCTTGAGCATGACCTTCCAAATCCATTTATTAGCCTTGCATTTCGAAAATTTAGTTTCTAATCATGCTCAATTGATATCATGGTTCTTTAAAGAAAATTAGTTGAATTCAAGATGGAAACAAGTGACCCATTTAGTTTGGTTGTGTTATAAAGTTTGCTTGAGGACAAACAAAGTCTAAGTGTGAGGTAGTTTGTTAGGTTAATATTAACCTAGTAAGTTTGCCTTATTCTTATTCTTTTGCTTTATATTTTGTATATTTATTTATTTTTTATTACGTTTCCTACTCATGCTAGGAAAATGTGCAAATGATCGGAAACACGTCAAGAAGAGTGGATTTAGCGCACATTATGGATTCGGGTGAAAGTTTTAAGCCAAAAAGAGCAAATGTGGAGATTTCACAAGAAAACAAAAGTCAACGCCGGAAAATACCGGTTAAACTCCGACAATGTGAAGGTGGTTGCCGGAAATGGTGGTGGTTAAATTCAATAAGTCAATGAAGATCTTTTTAGGATAGTTACATACCCTTCCATGAGTGCAGTTTTATGAACAGTAGCAAAAAGAACTTCTCGACTATCAAATTTTACTTCCAACAAATAATGCATTATGTTTACTTCACTTATATCTACTTGACTTCCTAGATAACAAAATAGTAATCAGTCATATATAATCCTTGTTAGTACTATGCTAATTTCCAGAAGTTTTTCCAAAAACCCATAAAGCTCTAAAGCTACAGTAACTAAAAATAAGAATGCAACTAGTAAATAGCCTTGACATAAGTTATAGCTAAGCAATTATACTATACATTCAATAACTATCTGTTGG
Organism: Argentina anserina; assembly: GCF_933775445.1. Lineage (NCBI taxonomy): Eukaryota > Viridiplantae > Streptophyta > Magnoliopsida > Rosales > Rosaceae > Argentina > Argentina anserina. The sequence goes on from NC_065872.1 coordinate 20,701,489, forward strand.
TCATTCTAAACAAAGAGTCATCGCAATAATACATCAAATTTCTTAACCTATTTTATCCATCCCAATTATGCTACTCTTCGATAGTTTGAAATTAAAGGAGTTTTTTGTCACTATCATAAAACTATCTAATTTTTAGTTATTTCATATTAAATGTCACTAGTTCACAACAAACAATGAATTCAAAACTAGCTTCAATAATCTCAAAATCAAGCAATTTAGTCATAACCATGATAACAAAGAGCAATGGATTCAAACATAGTAGAATTTACCAGAAGGCTTGATGGACTCGAAGGGACTTGCATGATCAATTAACATATGTGTTTCTCCTATGTCTCCATTACAAATCAGATGGACAATTTTCTCCAAAGATGGCTCTAATTCTTGTTCTGCCATGATTGAGGTTAACCTTATAATCGCCCAACTTTTACAAATAGAACACTGCAAGAAAAACAAGGGTTTCGTTGAATTGATTATTAACCTACTTCAATAATTGTATATCAGATAAACCATAATACTTGCAATACTAATCTACTGAAACCAAACCTGACGTAAAGGTAAATAATCATACTGAACGTGAACCCTAAACCACAACTGTTTCTCCCACCCAACTCTTAATCAAAATCCAACATCATTTTGCTATCAAGCAAAAACCTATTCCACACTTAGTACGAGAGCTAGGGCAAAAGAAAGTCAAGCTTACCTTGATACTTCAGACCCGGCCGAGTCAGAGTCTGGATTTTGAATCGGAATAAATTTTGATATGACGGTGAGAGTGAGAGTGATTGAGATGAGACTCATCGTCAATAAAAACAAGGGTTGGAATCTAGGGATACTAAAAAAAAGGAAAAGAAAAAAACTAAAATAAAGGGTAGTTTGGGTAGCTTGTAAATAGAAGCCATAGAAAGTATTAAAAAATAAGAAGAGGTGTCTTAATAGAGTTTTAGGGTGTGTCAATAACATCACCCTAAATTTAATATATTTATAAACATATATTTTGTTACGACCCGAATCTTTTTGTCGTTTTTATTTCTATTTAAACCTAAGTACAATTGTTATTGTAATCCGAATTTTAAGTTTTTGGCGTTAGTTAGAATAAAAGAATTTTCGTTTGAACTCATAAACCTTGGGTTATTCGTAAACGGGACTTGCTGGAGGAAAACTGATTCGGAAGGTTACTATTTATGTAAGGGTTATTTCTATATAAGGATGGAAGGTTTCCTTTTCGGGAGGAAGGAGAAAAAAAAAGAGATAGAAAAGAAAAAGAATTTCACTACAGTCCCGAGCTCCCCGACCCTATTGCCTTCTCTTCGTCGAACCGCCGCCGTCCGGCCACACCAGACCATCGCACTGGTCTCATTCGAAAGGTGACTCAATCCCCTACATTTCTGGGTTGTGGTTGGCCCTATCTCGCCAAAGGAATTGAACCAAATCAAAGTATAAGTGCTCGAATCAAGAAATTCTAATCATAGGGTTGTGAATAGTGCCGATTTTATGTTATCATAAATTGGACTGTTTAGACAGTTGAGAAAGTTGTTAGAAATGTCATTGGATGTTGATGCAGTTGAGAAAGTTGTTAGAAATGTCATTTAGATTGTGGTGGTGAAATTTGGTAGGCATTGGTGGTGGTCGAACTAAGGGTGGTCGGACGCTACTTCCGGCGGCGCTAGGGGCGGTTGCCGCCCGCCGTGCTAGAGATGTTTTTGAAGGTATTTTGAGTCGTTTAATGGTTGAGGATAGTGTGAGAATTTTGGGGGGAATTTGGAGATAAAATAGACATTATTTTCCCTAATTTTAATAGATAAGGAGTTGAGTTCTTGATCTTTAATCAAGGAACTCTGGAGTCTAGACGTTATGACCCTATAATATTTTGGGAAATGTGTGGGGGGTTGTTGGTAAGGTTGGAGGATTTCTAGTCAAAGTTGGAATGGTTTTGGGTGTGTGAGGGTGATTGTGTTCCTTTTTGTCACTTATTCCGAGTTATAGAATTTATCTTAAATTGGTCATTTAAACATGACATGAGGAGACCCGAGCTGAAGAGACTTTAGACCGAACTCCAACATAATTAGTTACAGTGAGTGGACATTTATGTTTTTAAGAAAATGCATGCATGTTTATTTTGCGACTTTAATATGTTGCACTATATTTGTATTGATTTTTAAATGATGAGTCAGGAATGGGATTTCTGAATGATTGTGCTATTTGCATTTCATCTTATTATCTCCATGGTTTTGGTTAAGTATTTCGGAATGAGACTTCTAAATGAGGGTGTTTTAATTGAGTTATATTGCATTTTGTGATTTTGGGATTTAATATGTATTTGGAAATAAAATTCCAGAAATTTCAGTTTTATTAAGTTATTATTTGAGAAAGGGAATCGTATTTGATATTATGCAACTTCTTCTCTACAAAGTCCTATTAATTCGGCTATTCCCCCCGTATGGGAATGGAAGACTAATCCAGTGGCTCGCAAAACCCTATACTAGATAAAAATGTAGTCGTTAATTGGAATCAACGAGGTATAAGCAAAATAAATATTGGGATATGAGACTTCCGGATTTTGATGATGACAATGTTGATGATGCTAGCATGGATATATATATATATATATATATATATTTATTTATTCCACCTTATGGTGTTGGTGGCTACCCCAAGTAGTGCACCCAAGCCCTTTTCACCTGGGAGGCGATGTGGTATGCAGGCAATGCCACAAAAGCTCATTACCCTCTCCGTTTAACGTGACGTAACGGTTTCGGAAGTATGGGAGTACATATTTATTTTACCTGAGGGGCACATTGTATGACTTGATGATTTTAACTAGACTAGCATGGCTAGTCCACACTTATGGCTTTGAGATATTATTTTAACTAGCAAGGCTAGTCCCTTTATGTTGTGGAAGTGTTATATTTTCTATATATCTTCTCTTTTTATTTCGTCTAGCGGGGCTAGATCATTCCATTTTATAGTGTTCGTTTTATTTGGTTACGCATCACATGCATGCATAGGATTTATTAACAATTTGATATTTTGGGGAAGTATTAAAGTTGTTCTTGTTAATTCAACAATTTATTTTCGTCCACTCACTTTAATGTTTTATATATTTTTCCCCTATGCCCTGCGTTTTCAAATGTCCAATTCGTAGGCTTACTGACTCCCCTTAGAAGCAGTGAGGCAGTGAGTCCATCGCCGAGTATCCAGACTATAGGTTATCTGTTTAATCTACTAGTCACTTTATTTATTTCCCGTTAGTTGCCTTGATTACCGTGGGACTTAGAACTATATGAGATATTGGATGTTAATTTGAGTATGTATAAGAGTGTGGACTTAAGTTGTATAATAATGGATGAGATGATTGTTGTTAAATAAGTGTTTTTGTTGGAGTTTTTGGTTGTATTGTTGCAGGTTGGGTTGTCTACTTTCAAGGGAGACTATGCCGAAATTTTCGGTGTACCTCCTTTGATAGTGGTCCCCACACGACTTACTCCAGATTTTATTGTAATATCTGGGGTGGATCGTGTCATACTTCTAAATATACCAGATAAACTTGAGAAATTAACACTTATACTCCAAACTGTACCAAATAAACTTGAGAAAAGAAAAACATTTGATTGTTTTAACAATGAAAATACATAAATAGTACTAACTAATAAAATAAGGTGCCTAAAGGATAGATGGGGTGATCATTCATCATAAACTTTTTTATCATTGAAGGTTCTCGACGACTATTTCATTTTCTTTAAATTTGTTTTTTCAAAACGGAGCTGTTAAAAAAAACAAAAAAAAACACCGAAATAATGCACCAATAATCAACTTATCCTATTATTTTGTAAAAATATATGAGCAATATATCCTGATGTTTAAAAATTGAGCGGACCAACATCATTGAAAATACAAGATAGAACAATAACGAGTAATAGCAGCGGAATATGTAGAAGAGTTTTACTTTTCTATTGAATAAACAATATTACAATGATTACACCTTAATCAATAATAATGTTATTCTCAAAAATAAAAATACTTCTTACTTGATAGTCACAATCAAGCATGAAACAACCTCACTAAGATCGTTGCTTCAAGTGTCGATACAATGTCACTAAGATCGTTGTAGTCACACGAATGATCAACCTCACTAAGAACGTTGATGTTGCCACTAAGGTCTTCAATGGAGTCACAAAGATCTCCTAGCACTAAGCTTCCCTTTTTGTGAATTTTCTTCTCTTTGGTTTCACATTCTTTCTCCTCTCTTTTTTTCTTGTTCGTGTATCTCCTAGAGGCCACCCAACCTACTGCCTATATACATCATATATATAGCAGCCACATGTATTCCCTAACCCTAGGAATTAAACCTAACTTCCATTCCTAATACATCTCACATAGAAAAGGAAAAAATCCATATGAATATGGAATACACCTTTTATTTTGAATCCTTTTCTATAACAATTCCCAAACACCATTTAACTAAATATATATTCCCAAATATATATCAATTTACCCATAATCAAATCGGTGGAGACTTCTTTGGTAGGAAAAACAAACCATAATCTTTTCCTAGTCCAATTAGGATACAACTTCAATTCTCCTTTTGCATATCAAATCTTCATGACTTGTCCTCCACACCTTTGGATCTTCATCAACTATATGGAGGCCAATATATGTACCTTTAATCATGGAGGGGACAAGAAGAGATGCTTACACCGACATTAATGGGTGGGCATGAAGTTGGCTTCAGATCCTTCTTCTATCAACTTGGAGAAAGATGGAGATGAATTAATCTCGATCTATATGTGAGGCTTATAGGAAGGAAAGCAACAAAAGAAGCTCTCTGAAAAAGGAAAGAAGGCGGCTAAGGATGAGGGGTCTTGACAATCCGTTGTGGTGACACATACAAGTACCTAAGCATCAACCTTATCAGGAAAGAAACGAGAAGAGGAATATACCAAAATTGCAAGTGTAATAACCCTAGATTTTGAAACAATATTGAATTGAATTGAATTCTATGAAGTTACGAAATTCAATTTAAAATGAAATTGTTTGTTTGCGAACCTTACGAAACGGAAACGGAATCGTTCCGAGAACGTTTAATAAGGAAACGTTACGTTTCCGAACGATTATATCGACTTTTATTCCGTCGCTCGGTTTCAAAAACTTTCTTCACGAAAGTTGTAGAGCTTGTCGATACGAGTTCGTGGATATGTGACGCGTTCGAAACGGACATCGTACGTAAAAGTTATTCACGTCGGAAGTTAGTTTCCGATTTGGAAACTAGTATAAAAAGGAATTTTTCTTACTAGGGTTTCCATAACAGGAAACCCCTCAGTTTCTCTCCGCCTCCCTCTCTCTTTCTCTCTCCCCGAAACTTCTCCCTCTCCCTTCGGAAATTTCTTCAATTCAATCCGGCGACTCCGGCCTTCGTGTCTCTCACCGCCGGTCCAAGGAGCTTCGCGACGACGTTCACAGCCACCCTCGAGCTCGCCGCATCGCGCCTCACCGCCGTTAGCTTCCTCGAGACAACCCGAAGCTCGGAGGTTACCTCGCCACAACTCGCGTCTTCACCAGCGGAGCTAGGGCACGGAGGAGGGCAGTACGACGTCGATCCTCACCTTGGTGCTCTCGGCTTTCAACTTGGAGGCCAGACTTTATCGATTCGAGTTCTCTCCAAGGATTTGAAATTCACCGGCGATCCAAGCCTTTTCGAGGCCAAATCGGAGGTTCAAGCTTCGATCAAGGTATGGATGGATGTGATTACTGGTTGTGTGTGTTTGTTGATGAATTTTGGATGGTTTGGAATGATTTTGGAGTAGGATCAGAGGAGGGGAGAAATTGGTGAGCACCGCCGCCTTAGGCGGCGCGTGTGGGAGCGTGTAGGGGTCTAGGGGCGGCGTGAGGCCGTGGAGGAGGAAGGAAGAAGAAAAGGGAGGAAATTGGGGCGGCGGTGGCGTGATACGCGCCGTGGTTAGCCTCGGCGCGTGGGCCCCACGCGTTGCCACAGTGAGTGGCGCGTGAGCGCCACGCGCGGCCCGCCGGAGGTGGCGCGTGTGCCACACGCGCCGCCACGTGCGGCGGTGTGAACAGTTTTGACAGAAGGGTATTTTGGTAATTTACTGTGTACGGTAAATGTAAATGTAATTTTTATTTGCCACGGTAAATGTAATTAAATTTTACCTTCGGTAAATGTAAATATAAATTACTTTCAGTAAATGTAAAAAGTAATTTGTAAAAGGTAATTAGTAAATTTTATTTACTAAGATTGTATTTACATTTAAATAGTACGTATATGTACAAAAATACGTATTAATATTTATACGTACAGAAATACGTATATAATATTTATACATACAGAAATATGTATATAGTATTTATACGTACAGAAATACGTATATAATATTTATACATACAGAAATACGTATTAATTGCATATTTGTACAGTAACCGCGAATAGTAACAGTGAACAATAACACTGAACAGTAATTTTGTAAAACCAAAAAAATTGCTGAACAGTAACCGATTATTACTGTTTCGGCATTTAAAGGTTTACGAAACGATTCTAAATTCTTTTCTTATCTTTTCAAGGTGATCGTTAAAACGAGGAAATGAATTATCTTCGGAAATTGTGGAATATCGCTCAAGTCAATAAGGTGAGTAAGATCTCACGTATTTACGAATCTACCCTCGCGGTGATTCAATATTTTGCAAGGGTATTTAATAATGAATTACGAACATGTATACAACATAGTGGACTACATATATACTGTATAAATGGTAATATATATATATATATATATATAGTTCATTATGTTATGTACTGTTATTAATTCATTAGAAAAGGTCATTTCAATGACGAGAAATTGTGTATTGAGCATGTGTTTGTGAAATATGACATGTATAGGATATAGTAAACTATATATATATATTGTATAAATGGTAAATAAGTACGAATATATATAGTTTTCTATATAATATACTGTTATGAGTTTTATTGCGATTATATCGAGCATAATTTTGAAACGTACAATATGATGTGTGATTATTGTACGTGAGTGTAACATTGAGTTTGTTGAAAAGTTAATTTGTCTTTGGACGTGATTTAGTACAATATGATGTGAGATTATTGTACATGTGTGGCAAGTCGGAACCTAGCCTTGGCCGGGCGAAAGTTACGATACAGTTAGAGCTCTAGTCTGTCAGCCATAGTACTTCATGTGAGGTAACGGGTGGTTATCTACTCATGAGTACTCAGATTGTTTTGGATGTTGGGTAGCGGGTGGTTACCCAATATCAGCATAGTACTGCATGTGAGGTAACGGGTGGTTATCTGCTCATGGGTACTCAGATTGTTTTGGATGTTGGGTAGTGGGTGGCTATCTAATATCAGCGGTGTATTACGAGAGGGGTAACAGATGTGTACCAGCGTTCTTGGTACTCGTATTATAAATGCATTTAGGTAACCAGAAGGGTTACTTAATTTCTCATGAGCGTTTTATTTTATATTTCTTCGGGACAACCAGATGGGCCGTCCATTGACTCATGAGGGCATTTATATTGTTGATTGTGATTTTTCGTATATATTGATATGCGAACTGTATTGTCATTTTACTCATACGAGCTATAAGCTTACCGGGTTTGTGTTTACAATCCCGGTGCACCAATTCAATGGTGTAGGGGATAATTCCGCAGGTACTGATTAGCGGAGATTGAGTGACGACTCCGGAGATTCGAAGTCGTTCGTATCCTGTTCGTGGTGAGATTTCTGGCGTGGATTTGTGTGAGAATTTGAGTGAATTTATTTGTGAGCTTTGTGAGAGTTGTGAGGATTATTACATTTTCCATCATATTGTAATGTCGAATTATAAATGTGGTTTGTAATAATTGGTTTGACTGAGTTGTATTTGGAACTCAGAGATGATCCGCTGTGCACGTTAAATGATTTCAATTTCTTGAGATTGTTTTTGGTGTTCTAACGACTTTGAAATTTTGAGTTTTTAGGCTCGAAATTTTAGGGTCGTTACAGCAAGAAAGGGAACTTCGAGAATCTATGCGCTTGCAAATGGAACTTCAAAATGAGCAATATAAACTCCAGTAGAGGGAATATCGTATTATGGAAATGAATCCAAGTACTATGTCGCCCAAACCTAAAAAAGATTATTGGCTATTAAAATAAAAAGAGATAGTTGAGAAACACCTCAACTCGATGAATATCCCTTTTGTTGGTAGATATCCCCAACCTCCATTCCCGAGTGGATATCCCCAACCTCCAATCCCTTGTGGATATCGCCAACCACCTTTCCCCGGTGGATATTCTCAACCTCCTTTTTTTGGCCTATTACTATTTGCAACCACCTTCTACTGATGAATCCACAAACCCGGTAATGACCTCCCAAATATCGATTGGGTTGGTAATGAGAATCTTGCTGATGAGGAAATTTGAAATGATTGTATTGCCCTATCAATCAAATGTCATGCAATAAAACTTTTAATTTCAAAATGTCACGTTTATTTTACAGTCATTAATTTACATCTAATATCATCATAACTCTTAATTGTTTTTTTTATCAAAATCATTGTTCACACTTTAAACATATTAAAAGGCAATACACAGTCACTGCCAAGCGGCAATCCAGAGACAAAAATCAACGGGTGGAAGCAGATGTCCAGTCTATATGACCCAGACTAACCCATGTCACATCAATGACCCAGGTCATATCCCTCACGATAACCCGACCGGTGAACTTGTTCTTAGTAACAACTAACGATTATTATATTGCCAACACAACAGAGTACCGATATTTTGAGTACATAAGACGTTGCCCAATTATTAGATTTATTGATAATAAACCAATAATATGCTAACAAATCGTGATGTAACTATACATTGTTCCATATTTTTATTTTAGAAAACAGAAAAAAAGCCTTTCAGAAACAAAAAAAGTGGGGGCAAATTGGTACAATTTCGCTGATAAGAAATGCAGGTAATGAATAATAAATCCCAAATGAAACGAAAATTCAATAGAATTGACTTGGAAACATTGGCAGCCCAGAGAAAAAGAATTGGAGAGAGAGAGAGAGAGAGAGAGTAACTGCGGCGACGATGGTCTAGGGCTTCTTCTTCTTCTTCTTCTTCTTCTTCTTCAGTAAGCAAAGAGTACAAATAGCTCCGGCCATGACCACCAGATTCCTTCGACTGCTTTTGCTCTTGAGCTTTCACCTTCATCCATCTTTCTCCGGTGACCTCTCTCTCTCTCTCTCTCTCTCTCAATGTTTGCTTTCTTAGACACTCTAATTCGTTGTTGATCAAAATCAACTTGTTTCTTTTTTGCTATATTCATATCATTTCAAGGATTTCAATCTCTGAGAGTTTTCACTGGTTATTGTTTCCGTTATGCTGTGCTGCTATAGGTTGTAGAAAGAGATGGATTATTGTTTGGTAGGGACATTTGGAATTTAAGAGATGAAATTTGGAATTGGGTGTCGATTGGGTTTCAACAAATCAGTTAGCTAAATGTCTTGGCTGGTGAATAACTTTTGTTTTAAATTTAAAACAGAAAAGACAAGGAAGACAACTACTGCTGTTCAGAATTTTTGATCATTTTACTGTCCAATTGAGAAATAGATAGAAAGGAAATCGAATTTCCCACGTAGTTTATTCGGTGCAAGAGGGCTGAGTATTATTAACTTTCCTCCATGTCCTGCAAAAAACTAATAATTGAGTGAGGATCTGATCCTTGTCCACCCTGTGACCATGTACTGATTATGTGTCTAATTTCTTGAATTGCAAGGCGATAGTTCTTAATTTTATGCCCAGTAAACATTAGTGTCCAAAGACCCGTTTCACGTTATAAATTGCAGTAGCTGTAAAAGCAGACCTCTTAGTGCCTCAAAAAAAAAATATAGACTGTAAATTGGAATTGTGAGTTTCCATAGGATTACTGAGTTTCTGTCTTGATCATTAGGAAAGACTTCTCTTATGACCATTCCTTGGTTCAAATTCTGTCCTATGGTCTTACTTTGCCCTTTTTCTTAAGGCTGTGGTACTCTATCTGTGTTGTACTTACTTATTTATTCTTTTTTCAACTGTATAAAGCATAAGCGTGATATTAATTTGTTTATTTTTTTGCATAAGATTGTGACTATAATTTTATTAATTGATAAATTTTAGGACAGACAAGCATGATGGAGTCAGTTCCTGACCTCCAGAGTTCCATGTACATGATGCTTGATGGATATCCTTGTGTTCGGCTACTCAATCTTTCTGGGGAGATCGGTTGTTCGAGTAAGTTCTTCATGGTCGCTATTTGTTAGTGTTGTTTATTTACCTGGGTTTTACATTCAATCAGATACCCTTTCAATGAACCTCTGACGAACTTTTCTCCCTTTTATTTTTTGGAAAATATTCCCAGATCCTGGAAGAGAAAAGGTTGCTGCTCCTATAGTAAAACTAAATAATTCCAATGAGCTGTCTCAAAGATCTGCAGTTTTGCTTGCAGTGGATGAAATTGAAAGCTTTTTTACCAGGCACGTATATAAGCTTCATATATGTATATAAAGTCACACTTTTGCTCGTTTAATATTCTGTTTTACTCATTAAGTCTCTTATATTAGTTGATAGGTGAACCTTGGTGTGGTTTAGTATCACTCTTTAAGTTTTTCGCCATCTTCAGTTGAATAACAGTCATATTTCAGATAATAATAATAATTATTATGATTTATGTTTCCAGTAGGAGCTACATTATCTCATTACATTAAGAAGCTTGTATAGGTTTGCTATTTTAGGATCATGTTAAAAGCAGATTTATTTTTTATTAACATAGTTTACCAAAGATTCTAGCTTTGGAGCTGATATAAGGATCCCTTTGGAGTGTTGTGGCCTGGTACATATACTTGTGGAATGAAACAACTTTCCTATATTTCTATGACAAAGCCTTTTGTTCTGTATATTCTTGATAGCTACATCAACACATAAAATTCAGCTGGAAAACAGTTGCCAAATTATTGAAAACCCACCTTATCTTGTAGGATGGGAAGAATGTCTGTATGGCTTTTTTCTTTTGTAGGCTAATTTTCCCATTTTTAGAGTCTTGAGAACTAAATGAATTTCTTTTGCTCAGTGCTAGTGGCATGCAGTTTCTCTGTCGTCGTATATGTAGATATACACACTAAATCAGTAACTCCCTAGTATTACTGTCCCTATTGGTAGACTATTAGCTGATATGAACAGCCAGATGTTAAGTGAAACCCAACAATATTTCTGCCTTTCAAGTACTAAAATAAAGAATAGGCCGCTGACTTGATTTTCTACTTATTTTTGTGTCACACAAACGTCGTTTAATTTGAAACTTTTTAAAAGAAGATTTGTGAGGTAGAAAGGCCCATGTACCATCTAGTGGCTCCTTGTCAAATTATGGTGTTTATTTTTAAAGGTTAACATGAATGATGATTATCTACATCTGTGATTCTGTAATAGAAGCAACTTGTCTATTGCTTATAACAACATATTTGTTGGCTTTATAATGTAGGCCATGGTCCAAGATGCCTCACTGTTTTTGGTTTCATTATTAAATGTAAACGATTTCTGTTATTCTGTGGTGGTGTCATTGATTAACTGTTGCCTGAGTATAATGGTATGCAAGCAAATAACCAGCAGTCGTGGCGTATAAATGCACGCGTCCACCCTTGATGCAAAAGTGCTTAGCGAATTCAAATGCACCAGTGTCTGAAATAATCTTGTTTTTCTAATTCTTTCTGAAGACGATGAATATAAACTTCAGCAACTTGTTGCTTTCTACATATCACTTTGTTCTTTCTGTTCCAACTTGAACTATGTTTACTCAGAAGATATCTGCCTGTTGCAGACTATTGAATGATACGACCTTTGCTAGCAATGTTGCTGGTGTATTGGTTCAATCAGGGCCTGAGATTCAGACTAAGTTGAAAGGTAAAGTGCACTTATCTACTGAGTAGCAATTATTAATTCCTGGCAGACCGCCAGTTTAGTTGACCATGAGCTCTATTAAGTGCATGATTCCACATCATTTCCCCTTTTGAATTTTTGTTGAAAGGCTAAGGTTGCTTAACCCTCAGCACCTCAGCAGTGATGCTGACAATGGCATTTCTTATGTGTAGGATTCTCTCCAGCTCTAAAGTTCCCACAATCAGACTTTGCTCCTTACAGAAGCACCAATTACGAGTGGAACCCGATTGTGAGTTATTTTCTTGTATATCTGCTGCTAATAAGATGAATACTTCTAGTTGAACTATCTTGAAATCAATAAATTTGACAAATGATATCAATGAGCTTCCTGGTTTGTTTTTGAAATACACAGATAGTTGGTTGATAATAATTGTTGAAGAGAAGAAGATATCAAGATGAAAATCATCTTTAAGTCTAATTCAGGAAATTTGAGTTGATAATGTTTGGTGGGATGCCTATGTTTTGGTTCAATTTTCTGACAAACTGAGGCCTTGAATTTCAAAATTGGCAGGGATCTGGTTTAATGTGGAACACGTATAACTTTCCTGTATTCTTACTCTCCAAGAGTAGCACATTGACCCTGCAGGAGGTAATTCAAGTTCTTAAGATTATTGTAAAAATGTGAAATGGCTGGATAATTCCTTATCATGTCATGTGAGATGGCTTCTCAAGGCTGGGCCCTGATGACTATTTCAACATATACATGTCGCGTGAGTTATTGGGGTTCGGTAAGTCCAAAGAGACCAAATAGTTTGACCCAAAATAATCTTCTAAATCTCTATTAAGTCGTGAGAGCAACCATTACTTATATAAGGTAAACTGTGTTTTAAATCTCTGAAGGAGTGAACCAGCTGGATGAAGTATCAAATTAGATCTCTACACTTTTTAAGAAATTTTTGAATGTTATGACTCATAGAAGAATCTCTTCAGCTTTCCTTAAGATCATTCTTTTGGTTGTGTTTTGCTATTGATTCGATGATCACATAGGTCTATAGTTTAAGCCAATTTTACCACCATATGTAAGAGTCTGACGAATTTCTGTGTATATTACTTTTGAGAGACTTATATATGTAATTATGTAAGATTTATTACCTATAGCTAAAGTAAGAAGTTACATCAAGAACTAGCTAAGCCATGTTTGGACTTGGTTGAGTTTATGGAGCAAAGTCTGAATGCGAGGATGAAGTGAGACATAAACATGGGTTAACAGTATTCATCTAAACTTCACCATTCCCTGATGTATTATACATTCCTTTGGATAAAGCAAAGTTTATGTCAGTTCCATCACTTTTTATTGAGTCATTTCCTAAGTGCAAACTACTGTTGATCTTGCGTTCTTGATAGAATTTTATGTATAATTTTTGGGTCATTTTGATTAATTACTATAATTGTGGTGTCACTTATTCAGGCTGCCTTAAAGAATGAGAAGAGCAAGAAATCTTATACTGCTGATGTGGCTGAGTTTGATTTGGTGATGCAGGTATAGTCTATATCAGTTTCCTTTTATATGTAATGTTAGTTAGAATTAAAGTTGAATAATATTAAAAACTGACATGCAGTACTTGACTTGGATCAGACAATGAAAGCTGGCACTCATGATTCTGAATCTTGTTTAGAGGAAAATGCCTGCCTTCCTTTAGGTGGATACAGGTGAGTTTCACTAGGTTTTATTTATTTATTTATTATATTTACTGTAATATGATGAGCTATCATATACATTTTACTTTAAAATTTGAAAAACTTTTCTTTTGAAGAAATGAACAAAAATATATATTCGCTTCATTATATTGTAAAAATTGATTTGAGTTTCTTGATGTCTTTAATGCTTGTCATTTTAGGAGAAACACACATTTAAAATAGAAGAGAAAGAGGTATAATGCAGGGACAATCATGATCAAGCTAGAAAAGCATTTTACAAACAAGTTGATATAGTTGCATTAAATAGTAATTATCTAATTGGAAATTCTTTTTGGAGGGCACTCTTGTACTTAAAAGTGCTCAGTGGCTGCTAACCAGATACTGTACTATTTATAGTATTTGGTGATTGCATACTCAATTCAGAATTGTAAGTTTTTTGATTGTTTGATAAACAACCACCAACTGTATTTGTTCAGAAATCACTGAGTGGCCTCTATTTCTGAAGTTACAAGTGATGGCTAAAGCAGCAATTTGTAGGAATTTCGGAAACAATCTCTGAGGAGTTTTATAGAATCCCATACTTAAATATATGTAGAATGCTAGGGGTTTATATGGTTTTTCAATTAAGGTTTGGTTTTGCTGTTGAGTTCTGTATTTCCGAACTGGTTTTGTTGCTATCAAGTCCCAGTAGCTATTAGCATACAAGTTTGACAAGGAAAATGAATTCCCAAAAGTTGTATCTAGTGCTGGATTCTGGTTAAAAAATTAATTTACTGAAAAGACCGAAAAGGTTATTACTATTATCTTTTCTTTTTGTAATTCTCTTAAGTTTATGTGAAGTGTTATATTTCCATTTTCATTATTAAGGGCAGTGTTTGGTCATCGCTTCCTCCAATCAATATTTCATCAGCCGAGCAGTCCAAGCCCATTATACTTGCTGTAGCATCAATGGATTCCGCATCCTTTTTTCGTGATAAAAACCTTGGTGCTGACTCCCCAATATCTGTAAGTTGTCTTTATTTTCTTGCAATGTCTATGCTGCCTATAATGAGCCCTACTAAATCACATTTGAAATTTATAGGGACTGATTTCATTGCTGGCAGCAGTTGATGCGCTCTCTAAAGAGGATATTGTGGATGACTTTACTAAACAGGTAAATTACGAGTATGTGGAAATTCTTGCAGTATCTGTATTTCTGTACCAACTTACATTTTTCCAGACATCGAACATCATACTGGGGGTGTATATTGCAGTTTTCAATTTAGGATTGCCAATGCCATATATTTTAGTTTTCAGTTTAACAGGTCATGTACCACCCAAGAGTGCGTTCCCTTTCTTCATCCTGGAAGGTGGGATTGAGTTATGCAGTTTGGACTGACCTGTTGCCTGTTACTAGACAACATAACTCGTCATGTCTTTACTAGATAGAACATGGTTTGTTGCTTAAATTTGAATAGGTAGTTAGTTTTTGCCAGTACAGTTGCACGGTGCTTCCACAGTAGCATAGCCTGGAATGCATTTACTATCTGAAGATTTTTTTTTTTACGGGAACTTTCTCTCTTATAATTTGTGAAACCGATTTGTTGTGTTTTTTGGCTTGTTGATGCATGTTGGAGTTAGGATTCAGTAATCAAATCCAGGTTTAGAAAGGAAATAAGTTAGCACAGCTTTTCTATATGTTTTAGGAGAGTATATCTTCCAATATTCTATTAGGATTTGTGTTAGGTTTAGTAATCCTAGTCCATATTGTATCAAGCAGCCCCTATTGATATAAATAGGGCTGCAGGGAGGTTTTTAGAGACAGAGACAGAAATCCTAAAGGGAGAGCTAAGGGTGATAGAGAGATATGAGCTAGACAGGGAAGGGTTAAGGTCTACAATAAGTACTTGTACCTAAATTCTTCAGTACTAGTAAATCTCTCAAGAGAGATCACAGTGGAGGTAGGCTTCAGCTGAACCACTATAACTTTGGTGTGTTTCTGTTTACTCTTCTTTGCTTATATCGCAAATAACTATTAAGATCTAAAGACGCTTATAACAACACGATTTGCACTGGACTTCAAAAAGGTTTTTATAAACAATACTTGAGTCTGTCTAATGCTGTTAACTCCAAGTCATCTTTTTTATAAACAGTGCATCTTTTCCTCTTTTTTCATTGATATTTTGGGTAAAGAAAGGAGAAGAAAAGAGATCGTGGATCTGAGGTATTATACTTGGTGTAAATTGAGCATACTTGAAGATTTGACAGTTTATACGCTGTTAAGTCCAACCTTCTGATGTAAAAAATCATAACATGTTGTGATTTTTACCATCCTCTTGGTGTAGTCATCAGGTCCACTATTTGTTTTACGGTATTTTTTTTCTGGTTTAAATAATATAATTTTTACCTTTTTAATGTTTTTTTGGTTTCAAACGGTGCTGAAGGAGGGCATAGCTGAGAGAAAAAGAAATTAGCTAAACATCAGAACTAAATCATCAAGGAACACTTGATTGGCATGAACCATAGGAAATTTTTTTTGTCCTGTTTCTGTTTTGTTCTTATTTATTTTTAAAATAGATTATTATTATTATTATTATTTGTTTTGTTATTTTACACCTTTTGCAGTTGCAATGCATAAATGTCATCCTTCTGATCCTAAAGTTTAATGCAGCTTGTATTTATTGTTTTCACTGGAGAGTCCTGGGGCTACCTTGGTAGTCGGAGATTTTTACTGGAACTGGATCTTCAGTCTGATGCTGTTAGTGGCATTAACTACTCATTGATTGAAACGGTGGGTGTATTTTATTCTCTATAGTATTGAAGTCAAATACTGTAATTTGGAAGGACTCCATTAACACGTTACGGTTGGCCGCTCACATGAGATGACCAACCTACAAGATCCTCCCTACAGAGAATCTTCAAAAACATTACAGCTGAAAAAAACCAAGTTTGTCACTAACTTTTTCCCTCTCAACTATGGCAGAAGTCCTCATTAATTATGTGTCATGTTAAATATCCCTCTCTTGCTTTGCTCCTTAGTGGGCTGTGTCAGCTGTTACATATGCCTGCTGTCTTTGTCAAGTTATATGTTCTGCTGTTTTTATATTTCACATGGTTCTTTCTCTGTACCAGTACATATACGTAATAGGCTAATCATTTACTAATTTAGTGCTTATGTGTAGGTTGTTGAAATTGGCTCCATTGGGAAGGTCCTCAGGCAAGAAGCTAAGAACTTTTTTGTTCATACCGCTGGGGTGAGAAATTCGCTTATCCATATTTTAGTCACATCCTTGTTACAAGCAGCTGTTCCTCAAATTTGTTTCCATTTCAAACTTAGGTTGACATTTTGTTACTTATTTATGACTACTTTAAATTCTGAGAAGTGTGATGCACTTCCAGTATGCCATGCTGGGTTCATGAGGCTCTTCTGGTTGTAGCAGTTGGTTGTTGTGGGTGATCTGAATAGTGTGATGGCGAAGAATTGGTATAGCCAGAATCATCTTAAGATATGTTAGATTGCTTAAGTACAGTGGCAAGAACCCAACAATCAAATGTCTTTGCACAGAGTACTGCCCTATTTATACTTCTACGATGCACACTACCACATTTATACCTTCAAGTTTTTGTTTATTTTCCTTCTCTATACCCATACTCTTACTGCTTAAAATTTATAAAATAGAAACAAACGAAAATTTTGTTATGTTGTGATTTAAATTAAAATCCATATCATAACTATGCATACCTGTTAGATTTAGGTCATTGCTGCAAATAATAATAAATTCGCCCTGTTTTTGAAAAACCTCTCATCTCTCTCTCAAAGAACTTCATCAAAGTTGCTCTTTGGGGGATAACATCGAAACTGTATGCTGTACTATCTGCAAAGAATGTTTGCATTCAGTATGGCGATATTCTTAAATATATATATATATATTTTTTCTGTAGACTTCCTCTGCTACAAATGAGACGCTGGATGCTTTGACAATTGCACAAGACTCAATGAAGTCTGATCACATTGTTGTCTTGTCTGCAAATACTTCAAATCCTGGGATACCTCCATCTTCCTTGATGGCTTTTCTGAGAAAGGTTTGTTGAACTACATTGGTTGAAATTTTTTACCATTGCTGTAGTTATATATGTAATGATGTTCATGTATATAGTTATATCAGATTGCGATACCAAGTAGGAAAAACTATGATGTTTTGTTGTGTGCCTGGTTCACAGTTCATGCGCATGAAACGTTCAATAATAATTAAAGAAAAGACCATCTTGTATAGGAGTCTGCTCCTGAATTTCAGTTCTTTTGTTAAGGTCCTATGTCATAATGCCAGAAAATGTGCTTATTATTAGGGATGAATCAGTAGGCTTTAAATAAAAAACAGTATAAAAAAGCAGAAAATGAAAGTGGTCTACGTAAGAAAAAAGAATCCACCGAAGCAGAGAAACACTCTCATTTCAGTGTGTTTCTTCCTTTTGGAGATCTTACTTTTCAATTCAAAAATGTTTATTTGATCCTCAAGATGGAAATGCGTGAAGGGAAATTTTGTTTTCATTCTACTTGAAGTGTTTTGACTTCGAAACCTAGAGAAGGACGCTACTAAATTATTAGAGAATTCGCTATAAAGTTATCTGTAGATAGATTGTATTATTTCCTCTCATTTCAGGCGTGTGTTTCTTCTTTCAGGAGATCTTATATCTCTACTTGAATAAGAAAATTCAATTTTTTTTAACTGGGAGAAAAGTAAAGTAGAATTCTCTAGAACCATGCTGCCAATTGTTTGAATGCCTCATCAAGATTAATACATCAGTGAGTACATCAAAATAGATTAAAAATGAAATGGTATCCTAATATGTACAAATGATACTGAGGGTTCATTAATGAATTCATGAAACTAGCAATAACCCCTCTGCTTTTAACAGGACTCTCTAACCTCTGGGGTTGTATTGGAAGACTTTGATACCGTATTCACAAACAAGTTCTACCACAGTCATCTTGATGATTTATGTGAGTTTTGTCTGCTCTTTTGTTGTTGCGATGAACCATCTCAAGACAGTTTACTGATCCAAATTCTATTTTGTACTCAATCTATGCAGCAAATGTAAACTCTTCAGCTATTGTGGCAGCTGCTTCCCTTGTAGCACGCACCCTTTACATTCTTGCCAGTGGCAATAAAAATGCAAGCAGTTCTGCCCTAACGTCTATCAATGTAAACGTTTCACTAGTTGAAGAACTAATGGGTTGCCTATTAGACTGTGAGCCAGGTCTTTCCTGTGAGCTGGTAAAAAATTATATAACACCAGCTAGTACGTGCCCCAGCAATTATGTTGGTGTCATCCTTGATGAACCGTCATCCACCCCGTATATTGGATATGTTAGTGATATTTCAAGGTTTATATGGAACTTCCTGGCTGAAAAAACCTCTATTGCGAAGGAAAATGCTACCTCTGTTTGTTCTAAAGATTGCAGCAATGATGGTAAAGTCTGCATTAGAGCAGAGACAGATGGAAAGGGAGTCTGTGTCATCTCCACAACCAGGTATTCTCTCACCATGAATTCAAAGCGTACTTCATGAATTATGTCCAAAATTTTGTTCTACGAATGTAAAATCTTCCTTCCTTTGGATACGTGCAATTAAATTTGAACGGAGAATATGATTATTGTTGATCTACTACCATTTCGTACTTTCATAGTCCTGCCTAGCAGGCAGGTTCTTATTATACTTAAAAAAAGTGATGGGTACAGACTGTTGTGAATATTGTTGATTTGGCCTCTGGATTTAAATGCTTGTGGTTGATTGTACAGATATGTTCCTGCTTATTCAACACGGTTGAAATTTGTAGATGGATCGTGGACTGTATTGCCTCCAAATAACTCTGATCCCATGGGACTGCTGGATGCTGTTTGGACAGAAAGTAACTGGAACACAATTGGACTCCGAGTCTACACAGTCCAAAATTCTTCTTTCGATGATATAGTTTTACTTGGGAGCATTGCCATTACAATCTTGGCTTACCTCACTATAGTGATTACAAGGGCCTTTTTGACAAAGGCTTTAAAGTGTGATTGATGAGAATCATCTTTTGCTGTTTGCAAGGTTTGCTTTATTATGAGCTGCATCCTTGCTTATAATGTGTAGATCTGTATTTCAGCTCTACCTGATGTTCCAAATATTGTAATTCTCGAGCTAAACTTCACTCTGAAAATTAGGGACTTGTATGAAATTTTCTTAGGTGAGCGTATAGATTCTAAATCGAGCTTGATTTCGTTCAGAATTGGGATGTGTCCATGGAGTTGCATTTTGTGCACAGGCCTACCTATGCCAGGAAAAAAGTCCTAATATTTAGTATGAGTGTTAGCTTGAGCAGCGAGTAGAAGCAGCCTTTCACTTCAATTCTTTTCCTTTATTACGAAGATGATCGATTCAACTAGCTTGACATAGTTGTGCTGCAACACATGCTTGAAATAACCAAACTCTAAACCAAGTTCTTTCAAGCTAGTGACACGTAACCAATTCTAAGATTACAGGCATGTACCATGTGTAATGGAGACTTTAATATGCAATTTGCGATTAGGCATTTGTCGGAACACTATTTTGAACTGAGAAAAAATGAGAAAAAATATGAATGACTAGAGACAAAATTTAAGAATAAATAATATTTGTCACATAAGAATGTAATACGCATCAGAATAGGGAGAAATATCATTTTTATTCATTGATAAGGAATCCTCTTTACATAGGCACTACATCAAGTATTACGTATAACTAGAGATTATATATCTTTCCTTATTTAGACTATAGATTAGTAACTAGGACAAGATACACCGAAAGATTACGGAGAGTAAGTTTCCTATAACATTCACCCTTGTACAGTTGTACCATATTTTACTAAAACAGATATAACTCATTAACGGATATAATCAAATGGTTGGTGTCCCTTGAAAGTAGATACATAGATCTTTCCAATGATACCAATTTCACCATTTTCCATCAAGCGAGCTACCTTATAGGTCCCATAGAAGTTGACCTACGAATCTAGGCAGATTCTTACATCGCTTCATTAAAGTGTCTTTTGTTTTGGGATATAGGATTTGACTCTCATTAACGGATATGATCAAATAGTTTGTGTCCCTTGAAAGTAGACAAATAGAACTTTCCAATGATACCAAATTCACCATTTTCAATCAAGCGAGCTACCATATAGGTCCCATGGAAGTTGACCTATGAATCTGGGCAAATTCTGACATCACTTCATTAAAGTGTCTTTTGTTTTGGTATATAAGATTTGACATCATAAACGTGTTGTGATAAGCACTGACATTATGTGGGTGCACTCAACCTTCATTTTGGCTTTACGAGTTTAAACCGAATGGAATGTCGAGTGACTCGAGTCAAGTAAAATACGACAAGTACATGCATACACATATCGTACTTCAATGGAGGGTTTCATCTCTTAAGACTTATCGTCGCTCATATAGCGGAAACATGTCTTCTCATGACTTCAACGGATTCATGGGATACTTGTAGGCATTAGTTTAAAGTCCTTATTGCCTTTAGCCAACCGATGAATAACATCATCAATAACGGTCATCACTTTCGAGACCTAATAATCCCAAGATCTTTTCATTCTTAAATATAGCTACATACAATATTGCATAACCCTAAGCAGTTTTAGGCAAATTATAATCCATAATTACAACCCAAGCTATAAGGTATATCCGCTTAATTGTCGCCTATGCTAATACATTCTTAAAATGAAAATAGGGTACAAGATGTTTCACATCTCTCCCGATCGAAATGCAATAGTCATTAAAAGTCTTCAAAGTAAATTCTCATGTATTATCTAGTCTAATAGACTTGATTGGATGGTCAGAGTGGTGAGCCCTGTGCTTTGAGCAAGGAGCTTCGGAAATCCAGCATTCGACTCTTAGTTCATCAAGAGTTTATCACACTTCATCTTAATATCTTTACCCTAATCAAGTTAACGTGCTCCGTGGTCTGGAAGCACTTGAATTAGGTTAAAACCAAGCCATTCAAGATCTTTCTCTACATCTTTTAACTTAGTCGTGATAGAGATAATTTGTGACCACAAGCTGCAAGTTTAGTTGTCTTGGAAACCACCTAATTGACAAGGTAGTGGAGTGCAATGGCATCCATTATGAGAGAAAACCTTCTCATATTTGATTTCAAGGCATTTTGTCAGATAGTTTGCACCATAAGGCGAGTCTAAACTCCTCTCTTTCTCACTATGCCTATTAAAACCAAGCCATTCAGGATCTTTCTCTACATCTTTTAACTTAGTCGTGAAAGAGATAATTTGTGACCACAAGCTGCAAGTTTAGTTGTTTTGGAAACCACCTAATTAACAAGGTAGTGGAGTGCAACGACATCCATTATGAGAGAAACCTTCTCATATTTGATTCCAAGGCATTTTGTCAGACAGTTTGCACCATAAGGCGAGTCTAAACTTCTCTCTCTCTCATTATTCCTAACAAAGGTATAACCGATAAAATTTACATGTGTGGTGTTGTTATTACTTGACCAATGACTTATCTCTTTGTTAAAACTTGATAGGAGCACAAAATGTGACGTTTTTAATGTATATATGCCATATTCTTACTCTTTATTACCTCTTGTTTAATATGAAGATATTTTTGTGCATATAAATCAGAATATCAAGGAGAAAAAGATCTGGACTTAAAAGCCTAATCCATGCAAGAATCAGAAATCTGTCAGGATTCGTAGTCCAATTTTGACGGGCTCCCTTGGACAGCTCAAAACGAATTAGAAGACGTGCCATATATTGATAGAAAGCTCTACGAGTCTTGTTTCCGTAGGATTTAGAATCTCATTAATATCTATTTCCTAGAGGAAGTTATGATCGAGTCTTTACTTGGAGGTCCAGTGGGCTCGGTAGAATTATCTCAGCCATTGATTTGCTTTTGATCCAAGGGTTATGAGGGAAAGTTGGGGCCTTGTTTCTCCTATATATAGAGGCACGAATCTACATCAGATCATCATCAACCTTATGCAATTACTAGCCAAAGCTCTACCCAAATTCCTTACCTTCCATCCAAGAACCCTAAATCCGATTTCACCCTTCACCATCCATTAGCTTTGAAGTACGCTTGTGAAGAAGTCCATTCCCTTAGAAGCAATGGCTGCACTTTGGAAAATCACTTGATTGAAAAAGTGTATCCATGATACTCTCTATGATAATTTCGGTTTTAGATTTTTCTTGTTCTTGGTTGTGTATGCAATTTGTTCATTGTAAACTTGTTTCAATTTTGTCTATGAAATAGTTACTTGTTTCAAATTATATAAAGTTGCGATTTTTGGTTTTTAGTTCTACGATTTTAGTTTATGCCGTGATCTATTCTTGTGTGATTTTGAGAGTATCTATGTGTCATGTATACGCTTGTAGCATGATATTTAGGTTGTTGGATTAAAGCCTTGTGACATGAATATGTTTATCCTTTCTATGTAGTTTCAAAATTGCATGATTCTTGGTTAAGTAGGTGACATGCTTAATGAATTCAATAAGCGTGGCTTTGGAGTTGCATGGCAGGATAAATATGTTATATTTCAATGAAGGCCGCTTGGCAAGAGTTGAATGTGTTAAGTGTCTATGACACGACCCGCCCCAAAATATCCTAATATCGAGGAAAATCGTGCGGGGACCACTGTTAAAGGAGATATATAGAAAATTCAGGCCTAGTCTCCCCTGAAAATAGCCAACCATACCTGCACAAAAGACACTCCCAATATCTCAAATCCAACCTCAACATCTGGAGCCACCATGCTCCCCAAAATTTCTAACTCCATATTCACAATTCAAAAATATAATTCAACATGCATGACAGACAAAAGCGCTTAACTGTAAAAGTTCCACCTCCTAAGGAATGTTTTGCGTTCTTAGCAAAGATATTCATCGATATCTCGTGGTTTCCCATTCCAATTCCTGTGACTGACTTTTCAGCATTCTTCTAGTATTTTCTTGCTAGGCTCTACCGTGATCAACTATTTACGAATGCATGTAGATGGTATTTCTTGTAGTCGGGAAAGTTTAATCCTACAGTAATATAATTACCGTATCAACTTGTTTGTACTTGTTTTACTGGTTCTGGTGAATCACCACCAGGTTCTGTAAAAGGATTGATTATCCTTTCCTCATCTTCTTCTTCTATTATTGGACACGACTCTCGAATTATTGGATTGCTTAATGAAGTTACTATCTTCATTTTTGCGACTTCATTTCCAAAGTCTTGTTTGAAAGTCTGGTCTCGCTCTTCTTCATATAACATCTCATACTCCTGATCAACAAGGATATGAGCATCATTCTCTTGTGTCATTCTTCTCAATTCTGTTATGAAGCATTTTTTATGTAATGTTTCTCTTGTCTGCTCGCAATTCATGGTATTGAACTATTATCATAATAGTTGCAATAATCACATCTGAAAGCTCCTGGTTTAGGGTGATAAATATTGATAATATCAGCGTTTTTCTCTTGTTTTGAATCTTAGACTTGTAACAAGAATATAGGACGATATCCCATATCTTCTTCAGAAGAAAAATAGTCTCTTGAAGTATTATTTGTTTCGCTATTTGATGAGTACTTAAGAGAATATATAGACTCATTCTTTTCATCAGAAAACGCTACCTCAAACTCTTTTAGATTTGCATATTCAATAGCTTCGTCATATTTGCTAATAATACATTTGGAGGATCTTTTATCTTTTTTAGGGCATTCATTAGCATAATAACCTTCATCCTTACAGAGCCAGCATATGCATTTCTTTTTAGCATCTCTTGGAGAATTTCTTGTGGATTTTTGATAGGAGCACAAAGTGTGACGTTCTTAATGTGATTATGCCCTATTCTTACTCTTTGTTACCTCTTATTTAGTATGTTTTAGTTTCTTTTGTAAGAATAAGTGTCTATGTAGAGCTTATATCAATTATGAATGAATTGATGATGAAATCGTGCTAAGTGTTAATAATCCTTGTTGAGATATGATTCCTTGTTCGAGTAGGATTCATCCTTTCGTATTTCTTTGTTTCTAACATACTTATTCTTATTAGGAAATACAAATCCATGTTGGAGAAGGAAAACAATCCTAGTTCCACAAGGAAAGAGAAGAAAATACACTTAAAAGCCCAATCCATGCAAGAAATCAAAATGCTGTCAAGATTCATAGTCCAACTTCGACGGGCTCCCATGGATAGCTCCGATTGCGTTAGAAGACGTACCTTATATGGATAAAAAGGATTTTGAGTCTAGTTTCTGTAGGATTTGGAATCAAATCAATATCTTATTCCTGCAGGGAGATATGACCAAATCATTACTCGGAGGTCCAGTGAACTCGGTGAAATTATCTCAGCCATTGATTTGCTTTTGATCCAAGGGTTATGAGGGAAACTTGGGACCTTGTTTGTCCTGCATATAGAGCACAAATATGATCAGAATCTCCATAAATCCCAGCACCAAAGAATGTCAAAGAAGGCATGCAGCAAATTAAATGAGAAGAGGCAAGAAAGTCAAAGAAGGCATGCAGCAAATTTAATGAGGAGAGCTAAGAAAAATCAAACATGGCTGCAACAATTAAGACTTTTGCTGCCTCTCTAATTCAAAGGAAGAAATTTGTGCAAAAGAAATCAGCATTAAAGGAGGAAGAAGATATGCAATTAATGCAAAAGATATGCAATCCTTATAGAAATCAGAATTCTAGCACTGCAGGTCATCCAACTTTGACGAGCTCCCCTGGACAGCTCAGAATGATTGAGAAAGTGAATGATATATGGATGAAAAGCCACGGAATTCTAGTTGAATTTGCCAGTTGGAATCATCTCAATATCTATTTTCTAGAGAAAGTTATGTCCACAACAAGGGACAAAGGTCAGATCTGCCGAATCTTGGAAACCTCAACCAATTTGGTTTCAACTTTGTGGACTTTGTGGCCATCCTCCCTTGGGTTTCTTCCTCTATATATAGCACCTCAATTCCACAGAAAAAGATGATCAACCTTGCTCACAAGACTAGCCAAAGCTCTGCCTTAAACACTACTCATCATCCTCAAAGCCATTCAAGGCGAAAACACCATCTTCCCTTCATTCCATTCGATCCAAAGCGCTACGCCTCGGATTGCCATTCAAGTTGAAGCCGTGCTGCCTTGTTTTGATACCGCTAAGGAGATTTACAAAGTGTAACTCGTTACTTCTTCACTTATGTTTTCGGTTTGGATTCTTTGTGTGATGTTGTGTTTATGTTTTTGGCTAGTTCCGAATTTGTGGAATACTCTCATGTAGTTTACGATTTTGCAAGATGTTATAAAGTAGTTCTGATTTTGTTGTCTATGATTTCTATGTAGATATCGTGAGTTTATAATTCAATGATTTAATGATTCTCTTTCTTGGGCGTTAACTATATGTGATTCAAGGCGCTAAGTTAGTTTTGCATATATGATTCTTAAGTGTTTTTGATAACTTGTTAAAGTAAGTGACATGCTTGACTTGTTAGTAATCACTAGGAATTAACCATGATCCGTTTGTTATCTAAGATGCGCTAAGTAATTAGATAAGAGATGAATCAATGAAGTGGTAAGATTGAGAAAGACATGTTACCTTGTAATTTCTAAGCGCTAAGATAGGATTACAAGGCCATGTTTCGAGTTAGGGATGCGCTAAGTAACCTAGTTCGGCATTAGGTTGTTGTTTGTTCACTCAATACTTGTCCGCTAAGGCTCGGTGTTTACGTAGGATGAGATTATGATTTTGAAGCTACTTGTGACGATTTGTTTGGTGATGTTTATGTGTTGGTTGGTTGATCACATGTATATATTAGTTTATGATTTATTTTTATGTTCTTGATCCGATCCTATATCAAATCTTTATATCTCTTATGAATTCGTTGTTAAATGTTTGTGATTCTTTACCCTGGTTGGATCCCCGGTTTGTGAACGATACCCTCTTGCTTTATACTACTAACGATGCTTACAGGGTTAATATTGATCTCGAGTAATCGAACCGATCAATTTTTATTCTTAAAAAATCTTTTCCTAGGAGAAGATTTTTCATTCTTTCCTTCCGAGGATTTCAGCTTGGAAAAATTCTTCCTTTTAAATCTATATTTCCTGGAGATAAATTTTCTTCCGCGTCCCTTGCTTGAGTAGTTACTCAAGAACTTGTTATCACCTGAGTATCTACTTTTTTGTTTCCTTTCTTTTAGAATATGGCAACCCCACTGAGTTAGAATATTCAAAATCTTAGGACATATATTTTCAACTCTTGTGAGTTGTTTCTTGGCCTTTTTGACTTCAGATTGTCTGTGCATTGTTTTTTTAGGAGATCCATAATTCTTGCTCCTCTACAGATTGAGCTACTGTATCATTCAATGGTTCTGGAAACTTTCTGTAATATGTCTTGATAAGATCCATATTATATATATCTCCAATTGTACAGTAGTGGTGTTGGAACTCATTCGTATATTCCTCGAAAAATCTCATCTTACAAATACTTAACTTCTGAATATTTGCTCTTGCTCTTTGTTTTGCCTATTCATTATTCCCTATTATGTCTCCACAAAATTGAGCATAAATTGGTATGGCGAAATCCAATGGATGGTTGGTCTGAGCAAGTCTTATTTCCCAATTTGCCCACTTCGCGCTCTTTTTAAAGGAATTGTACCAGTTCTAGACAATTCCTGTCAGTGTGGACTTGTAATATGCATGAGCATCCTAATATGCATATTGTTTAACACTAGAGATTGGGTTATCTTTAAACTAGTAACCTAGTTGTCTATGATTTTTCTCTTGTCTCCCACTCTATCTAGATCCAGATAGACTCCTTTTTCGGAGATTGATTGTCCACATTTTGGCTCTGTAAGAATGAACCTTTCTGAGCTATGTTCTCCAATTCTTCTTGAAAGAGCTTGCCCTTTTGGTAGTTTTACCTTATTTTTTCGAATAATTTTTGTTATATTATTCGTAATATTTTGGATTGTTGCCGTTTGAGGTGCAGGTCCTGTTTCTCCTTGATCGTTATCCATGGAGGATTCACTTGGACCTCCATTTGGTTCACTCTTCGCTTCTTGATAAGGAAAGATATTCTTCCTTTTCTTCTTCCCATGTTGGATTTGGGAAATTCTTCTAATTATTTCTTCAATTCTTCTATGGAGTCACAAGTTTCTACTTGTGCATAAAGCTTCCTTAATCCCTCCTTTTTGAACATTCTTAGAGGTCTTTTTGAATTTTCTTCCTCGAAGGCTTTTTCATGGAAGGTTGTAGTTCTAGTTTCGGAGGTACTTCCTTCTTCATATCCTGCAAAGGAATGCCTATGATTAAATCGTAGGCTTATCCATTTTCTCATGTCTTCATAGATGGAAACATTTGAACTCTACACCTATTTTTCTGAGGTGAAAGTTTCCATTCTCTAGGAAAAGTTACTTCATGCCATTTTGTGATATGTTTTTGCTAAGAATTATTTTTTGGATTGGTAAGAATTACTATAGTAATTTTTTCGAGTTGTCTATGAATTTAGTTCTCTTAAATGAGTGGTGAAATTGGGTAAGACATTGAAATATGCAACTTGATTGCACAAAGAGGCTTTAACTGTCCCTAACAGGTTCTTTTGAAAATCTTTTATTCTGTCATCTTGTAGAACACACAAGACATAACAATCTATTTCGTCTTTAGCAAGTAGTTTAATACTAACGTAGACGAAACCAATATGCATATAAGAGTATCATTTTCAAACTGCTTCACTTACTTCTTTAGGAGTGATTAATCTGACGTCTGTTTCTTCACCAGTGGCAGGAACTGTTAGTTCAAGGATCTTGAACTTATGAGATCTAAGAGAAAAAAAAATCCTCTCTTTAATATCTCATTTAGTTTGAATTTAGGGGCATATGCTTCTCTGACACTAGATTCAATCTCATTGTATTCAAATTCTTGAGCATTAATGAGTTGTATTGGCACAATATTCTTTTTAGTACTGAGTATTCTACTCATCATTTTCATATCTTTCTTAAATTTTGGTTTTTTCCACTCGAGTAGTTTAGGTTCACTAAACTTGAGTTTACCTTCTCCTTTTGGTGAAGGTATCTTACTGGCAATAATCTTTTCTAGAGCTTCTTCATCTATCTTAATAGATGTTTCTTTCATTTTCTCTACAAATTGTTTTAGACTTGTGATTCTTCTGCTTAACTCTTGAAATTGTTCTTTTAGGTTATTGCCTAATTCTTGATGATAGGCTATGCTGTAATTTTGTTGATGTATAAGAGCATCAACATTTTCATTGAGTTTCTCAGTAGGGAGGTAAAAGCTTAAACTTCACCATTTTCCTCCCTTACTTTTAGGTCTATTCATTGATTCATCCTATTCTTAATACAAGTGTTTCGAAAAGATATTTCAGCCTTTTCTAAATGTCTCTTAATTCAGCTATTTGCCAATGGATAATATTAGAGATATTATCTGATGTGGCTAACTTCTTCTCAATATCTGAGAAGTATTGCTTCTTTGAGGTAATCTAGCTTGACTTCAAGCTTTGTTACTCGGGAATTTATCTCCTCGAGTTGACCTAATTGAAGGTTAAACCTTTCGAGTTGATGTGTAACTTTGTTAGTACCTTTTTCTCTAGCTAGATAATCTAGGAATTCAATCAGGCTCGGTCTTGATGGATCAAGATCTGCTACTCCAATCTCCTTTTGGAGATGAATATGTTCGTCGTATAGTGTATTTAATATTCTGCAGACGTATTCAATGGAGTACTAGCTTTCTTGAATATGTTTTGAATGAAAACACACTTGCCACTTATCAGTAGCTTTTTAGTACAAAAGAACTGATAATTTTTTGGTCGGACTTCTTTTATTGGCTGAAAGGAGAAAATTTTGTGGCATAAGCCTGATCTTCACTTGTTTCTGAGCGAAACAATCTCTGATACCAGCTAAGGCAAATCTAACTGATGCTCAAAATATTAAGAGGTTTTTGGTCCCCTATTAGAGTTTCTTGGAGAGTTTCAATCTCTATTATGACAGAATATATTCTTCTCTGAACTTGATAAATAGTACCCTAGTATCCTGGAGTAGTTCTAGCAAGTTGATTTCCAAAATTCTCTAGCTTTCTTTATTTTTTTTCTTTTCTTCTTGCAATTCTTTATAAGTTATTTTCCAAAATGCTAGATAGTCTAGTCGAGTATAAGCTGATTCAATAATTTCAGATAAAAAATAACTGTTTATTTTTTAGCACAGAGGTTAGATCTTAGTTGCATAATATTAAAATAAACAAACACAATTATGGGCCTACTACGCTCCGTCAGTAAAACTTAACGGTATTAACTGTTCCATATACCAAAGATGTAAGGGAGTGAAAACTTGAGATATGGTTTTGATATTTTAGAAAGATGAGACACCAAAGCTAATGATAGAACGTTCTGTTAGAACGTCTATAAAATACCCTGTAAAACATCATCGTTAGTATAGAATAAGCAGGGATCGTTCAGTCCGGGGAATCAAAAGGGCCTCAACACTTATCATGTTATTGGGAGATTTGAGTTGGATTCTAAAACTACAACTTAAAATAAATCCTAAATTACTTATATACAATTGATCAACCATTCATCACATAAACAAAACACGAATTTCACTCAAGAAACATGTATGACACGCATAGAACAACATATAGGCAGCGGCTTATTTTGATTCTTTCTAAGTCCATTTCAATTCCAATTCTAATTAGAATCCGAAGCGGTTCATCTAATCGTTAAGACTTCTTAGTTATTTAGAATCAACGAAGCGTTCAATCCTAAACATATGCTAACAAGAGTTCAACATAACGAAGCGTTCTAGTTAAACAACAAAGTAGCACATAAGCACATTAAGTCGAATTGGAAACATGTTACACAAGCATGGCGTCACTCATCTTGATTAAGCATGCAAATTCCTAGAACTATCACAGCCCTATATAAGTATCCATAATTGAAACACGAAGCGCATATTCAATCAAAGAACACTTTGGTGAATTAAATCGCAACCCTAGGAGAACCATGGCCTTGGCTTCCTCAAGCATTGATTTAGATGTACAAGTTCAAGGAACTAATTGAAATAAAACCTAAAAACAATTCGGAAACCTACTGCCCATAATCATCTAACACGTCAAACATACATATTTCAATGAATTCATACAATCAAAACATAAAACCAAAGAAGTCTGAATTTATGTTCTTCATATATAAAACCGAAAATCACATCCAAGAATTCATACAATGAAATCGAAAATTGCAGAAAACCAAAAGAAAAATTACAAGACATGGATGAATCACACTTTAGAAACCTTCTAGGATTCGGCAAGAATGGATTCGGATTTGGATGAGGAGGAAGATGAGCACGGTTTTGTGGTGATGGATGAAGATTTTGTGGCTTGAATTTTCTGGATGTGTTTGGGCAGCAATTCGGCTGTGTTTGTGGAAGAATGGAGATGGTGAATTGTGAGGGAGGCCATGCCTTTTATAGAGGAAGGAGGAGAGGAGAGGCTGCTAGGGTTTTGAATGGGCTGATCCATGTATGCACGGCTGGGATTTCTTCTTTTTAATTAGATCTAATGGCTGCCCTTCTTTTCCTTGTAGAACAAGCTCTTATCTCCTTGTTTCTCTAGGGTTAGCATGGCATGGGCTGGGCTCCTTCTCCTTGGCTGATTTGGATAGCATGGCAAGAACTTCTTCTCCTTGAATTATCTCTTCAAATCTGAAAATAAGAAAAGAAAATCAATAGTAAGAGATAATACATTTCGAAAATCATGTCCTAATCTAGATATTTGTTTTCTTAAAAAGACACATGTAATAGATGAACTCAACTAGATTAGGAAAGTTTCTAATTTGCAAAAAGGAAACTTACTAGAATAAGTAAGTTACTAGAACAAGGAAGTTCATTTAGGAAAGTTTCGTGATAAGAGTTTGAGTTCAAGTAGGACTTTCCAAAATGGTACGTTTCCTAGTTTAACAAGGATTCCTAATGCAAGAATGACTCTCAAGATATCGCCAATGCGACCAAAACGTAGAAAGATGAAGACTCCTAATTCAACTAGGTTTCCTTGTCCTATAAGGATTCCTACTCAAACTAGGACTCTAGACCAATTCTTCGTTTTTAACTCGTTTAAGCACAAAGACACATCCAATACCATCCTAGACTCCTATTGTGACTCAATGACTCTATACTACAATAATAAGGGCTAAGTAAAGTACGAATGGAGGTAAAAACATGTTAAGAACGTTGCACAAAGTGCTCCTATCAACTACCCCACACTTGGCTTTTGCTAGTCCCTTAGCAAAACAACACAAAACTCTATTGCCCCTAAATGATTGCCTCACAATCTCAAAACACATAGCTTTCAAGTTAAAGAATTTAAATGTAAGCACATAAATTCCAAGTTTCATCAACATGGTTCTTAGTATGAATAAGTAAGAAATGAGACAATAGGCACATAACATGTTTAGTCAATTCAATCCTCCTCACAAGGCATACTCTCTTCTTTTCACTTAAATTCATGGTTACGATTCACACACAAGTATATGCAAGAGAAAGGATAATAAAGCATCAAATAGCTTGCATATTTCATCAAATGAAAGCACTTTGTGAATAACATTAGGAAAACCTCATTTAACAACTAAGTGCACAAATGGACCAAAACCATATGCTCAACTCTTGTGATCGTCTCCACAAACCAAGATTTGCTCATTTTAAGAATCATTAGGATCATTATACAAGGTGAATGTTTAGGCTTAGCTAAAGGCATGGAATATCAAGGAATTACAAAGGTAATCCTATAGACTTAGCAGAGTAAATACCATCCTTATGACACCACACACCATCAAGGGCCAAATATAACAAGTTGGGCCCAAACATCATTTTAACCACAAAGTCAACATGGACAAAGGTCAAATAAACATTTTTTAGACCTTCAATTACAACTCAACTCCAAATCACACATGGAAGACAACATCTTTT
This sequence comes from Argentina anserina, assembly GCF_933775445.1. Classification (NCBI taxonomy): domain Eukaryota; kingdom Viridiplantae; phylum Streptophyta; class Magnoliopsida; order Rosales; family Rosaceae; genus Argentina; species Argentina anserina. The sequence continues at coordinate 20,734,060 of NC_065872.1, forward strand.
TTTTTTCCTTTTCATATATTGCCGATCTCATCATTTTTTTCATTCATCATCATTTTTTTTTCCTTTTATTTCTTTTTCGGCATTTGCTTAAAAGCTTGTTCATATTTTCTTTTCTCATGTCTTCCACCCCACACTTATTTCATGCATCATCACAACATCATCTCAAAAATAGTTCTGCCAAGTCTATAGGACAAGGTAGAGGTAACTATACTAAGCATGGAGATAACATAGGTGATGAAGAAAAGGCTCAATGTAGGCTCAAATGGGGTTCAACTAAGGGGTCCCAAACAGGGCACATATAGGGATACATGGCTGTTTGGCTAAAGTGGTGGTAATCCTAGAAATGATCCATAAATCCCTTTCAAAATCAGAGCATTTTATGACTTAAAAGTTTCAACAATCACAAAAGATGAGTTCTAGTAAATTCTAGAGTCCATTAAAAGCTATGGCACATAGTCATTGAATATGCAAAGAATAATGAGGTTCACAAAACAACCACGAAATTTCATATTATCACTCAAGAAGAAAGCATATATAGGCTCAAAAACTCACAGGTTGTTATGGACTTAAACTAACCAAACATGTATGTCATATTACATTCAATCAACTCTCACATGTTCATACCAAATCCACATTATCAATGAAACTTACAATTCAATTCTTATGAAATGCAAAACCATCATCTATGCATTTAGAGACATAATCATCCTAGACTTTAGGGGCATCCTAAGACTCAAAACAACACATTTTTTTTTCGATTTTTCAAACATTTTTTCGATTTTTTTCTTTCTTTTTTCGTTTTATATCATGAAATCAAAGCAAAAATCAGCAAACAATGATCATGCAACCCTACCCCACACTTAGAAAATTACATTGTCCTCAATGTAAGCTCAATAATCAGAATGTAATTCATAAGTATAGACTAAGATCACACATCAATACATATACAATTCAACCATAAGAGTGAAGGGATAAGAAAATGAAAACTCCCGTAGACGACTCCTCCACAAGTACGGTTGAAATGGGTTGCCTCCCATGCAGCGCTTGAGTTTTAAAGTCTCTCAGCCTAGACTCTCTCATGCTCATACATCTTTTGGCGCATCTCTCACACTCGTCTCCTCATACGTGTGCTCCTCAAAAGGTTCATAGTAGGGCTTAAGTCGATGCCCATTCACCTTGAATGTCTGACCTGTTTTGTCACTTTTAATTTCAATAGCACCATGAGCAAACACATTAGTAACAACAAATGGACCAATCCAACGAGAACGTAATTTTCCAGGAAAAAGTTTAAGTCTAGAGTGGAATAAAAGAACTTTTTGACCATGCCTTAAATTTTTCTTACCTCTCCTCATCATCTGTCTCAAGAAGGCTTGAGGTTGCTTTTGTTTCCATTTACCCTTAAGGACGATGCTAAACGTTGGTTGTACTCTCTGCCTCCGGGAATCATCACCACATGGGATGAAATGACTAGGAAGTTCTTGAAACAATTCTTCCCTGCTCAACTCACGAAAAGACTAAGGAGGGAGATTCAGAACTTCACTCAAAAGGATGGTGATTCACTCTACGAGGCATGGGAGGAATTTCAAGAACTACAAAGAAAGTGCCCTCACCATGGTATTTCGTTGGATGACTTGGTGCAATTCTTCTATGAAGGACTCGACACCATTAACAAGAGTATGGTGGATTCGGCATGTGGCTGCACATTCATGAACAAGACCAGTCAAGAAGCTTACACCTTGATTGATGACTTGGCTGACAACAATCGCCAATTTAGTTCTAAGGAAAAGAGAGGAAGCAAGAGCCGTGGAGTGTATGACGTTGATACAAGGAATCAAATGGCTACTTTAGAAAGAAAGCTTGATGTTCTAGTTAAGGCATTCAATGGTTCGACCATCAACACTCAAGCGTGTGGCATTTGTTCATTCAAGGACCACACCACCGAGAATTGTCCAAATGGTGCAATAACTGAAGAGGAGTTGAACTTCATGGGGCAACAAAGGCCTAGGTACGATCCATACTCGAACACATACAACCCTGGACTTAGAGATCATCCAAATTTTCGTTGGAACAACAATGCTCAACCGTCCAATACTCAAGGTCAAGGACCTCGTCCTTCAGGTTTGTTTGTGAGGCCTCAGGTACCTCAAGGTTCTGTTCCCTTTAACTCTAACGTTCATGGTTCAAATAATGCACCTGCACCTAACTATGATGAACTTTTGAAGTCTCTTGCTCAAGGGCAACAGTATGTGCACAAGGTTGATCATCATTTTATGTAGAAATGAGGTGCTATATATAGAGGAAGAAACCCAAGGGAGGATGGCCACAAAGTCCACAAAGTTGAAACCAAATTGGTTGAGGTTTCCTAGATTCGGCAGATTTGACCTTTGTCCCTTGTTGTGGCCATAACTTTCTCTAGAAAATAGATATTGAGATGATTCCAACTGGCAATTTCAACTAGACTTCCGTGGCTTTTCATCCATATATCATGCACGTTCTCAATCATTCTGAGCTGTCCAGGAGAACTCGTCAAAGTTGGATGATCTGCAGTGCCAGAATTCTGATTTCTATAAGGATTGCATATCTTTTGCATTAATTGCATATCTTCTTCCTCCTTTAATGCTGATTTCTTTTGCACAAATTTCTTCCTTTGAATTAGGGAGGCAGCAAAAGTCTTAATTGTTGCAGCCATGTTTGATTTTTCTTACCTCTCCTCATTAAATTTGCTGCATGCCTTCTTTGACATTCTTTGGTGCAGGGATTTATGGAGATTCTGATCATATTTGTGCTCTATATGCAGGAGAAACAAGGTCCCAAGTTTCCCTCATAGCCCTTGGATCAAAAGCAAATCAATGGCTGAGATAATTCTGTCGAGTTCACTGGACCTCCGATCAATGATTCGGTCATATCTCCCTGTAGGAATAAGATATTGATTTGATTCCAAATCCTACAGAAACTAGACTCAAAATCCTTTTTATCCATATAAGGTACGTCTTCTAACTCGATCGGAGCTATCCAGGGGAGCCCATCGAAGTTGGACTACAAATCATGACAGCATTTTCATTCTTGCATGGATTGGGCTTTTAAGTGTATCTTCTTCTCTTTCCTTGTGGAACTAGGATCGCTTTCCTTCTCCAACATGGATTTGTATTTCCTAATAAGAATAAGTATGTTAGAAACAAAGAAATACGAAAGGATGAATCCTACTCGAACAAGGAATCATATCTCAACAAGGATTATTAACACTTAGCACGATTTCATCATCAATTCATTCATAATTGATATAAGCTCTACCTAGACACTTATTCATACAAAATAAACTAAAACATACTAAATAAGAGGTAACAAAGAGTAAGAATAGGGCATAAACGCATTAAGAACGTCACACTTTGTGCTCCTATCACAAACAAATAACATAAGAACAAAGGTAACAAAATCTACTCTCAATCTTGTTCGTGCCGGAAGTATCATAGTTCATCTTAAATTTGATCATGCATCAAGTTCCTACTTGGTTCCTAATACATAGATATTATCGAGCTCAACTACTTGTCTTGCTATGAAATCTAACATACCAATTCATCATGCAATTACGTATCACAAAGAGAAATCAACATGTTTAAAGCACTTATCCAATGTCGAACTTAAGATCATAATCGGTGGAGGAACACAAAGGGGACAAACAATTAATCAACTACTTGTATCAAAATTGTTTTTAACTTTGAATGATTAACATATGCGACATCAACTACTTGTCTTAATCACACATGCAATATAAGAACACACCGAAAATTAACTAAGAACATAAATCGAAACTCATGGCATAAAACCTAAAATCATTGAATAAAAATAGAAAACCTTAATTCATCATGTCATTCGAAAATTACAAATATCTCATAGACAAGAATAAAAATAACTTTAACAAAACCTAAACATAAATCATCCAAGAACAAGAACATAAAAACCCGAAAACTAAACATGAAGATCATAGAGTTACACTTTATAATTCTCCTCCAAGGTTCCTTACAGTGGTAGCACAAGATCTTCAAGAGAATGGTATCCTAGGCTCCCAAGCTTTGGACAGAAAATATGGTGAAGGGTGGTGAATTCGGATTCTATGATGCTTGGTGAATGAAAGTGTTTAGGCAGAGCTTTGGCAAGTCTTGTGAGCAAGGTTGATGATCTTTTTCTGTGGAATTGAGGTGCTATATATAGAGGAAGAAACCCAAGGGAGGATGGCCACAAAGTCCACAAAGTTGAAACCAAATTGGTTGAGGTTTCCAAGATTCGGCAGATCTGACCTTTGTCCCTTGTTGTGGACATAACTTTCTCTAGAAAATAGATATTGAGATGATTCCAACTGGCAAATTCAACTAGACTTCCGTGGCTTTTCATCCATATAAGGTAGATGTTCTCAATCCTTTTGAGCTGTCTAGGAGAACTCGTCAAAGTTGGATGATCTGCAGTGCCAGAATTCTGATTTCTATAAGGATTGCATATCTTTTGCATTAATTGCATATCTTCTTCCTCCTTTAATGCTGATTTCTTCTGCACAAATTTCTTCCTTTGAATTAGGGAGGCAGCAAAAGTCTTAATTGTTGCAGCCATGTTTGATTTTTCTTACCTCTCCTCATTAAATTTGCTGCATGCCTTCTTTGACTTTCTTGCCTCTTCTCATTTAATTTGCTGCATGCCTTCTTTGACATTCTTTGGTGCAGGGATTTATGGAGATTCTGATCATATTTGTGCTCTATATGCAGGACAAACAAGGTCCCAAGTTTCCCTCATAACCCTTGGATCAAAAGCAAATCAATGGCTGAGATAATTCCGCCGAGCTCACCTGACCTCCGAGTAATGATTTGGTCATATCTCCCTGTAGGAATAAGATATTGATTTGATTCCAAATCCTACAGAAACTAGACTCAAAATCCTTTTTATCCATATAAGGTACGTCTTCTAACGCAATCGGAGCTATCCAGGGGAGCCCGTCGAAGTTGGACTACGAATCTTGACAGCATTTTCATTCTTGCATTGATTGGGCTTTTAAGTGCAAATCTTCTCTTTCCTTGTGGAACTAGGATTGCTTTCCTTCTCCAACATGGATTTGTATTTCCTAATAAGAATAAGTATGTTAGAAACAAAGAAATATGAAAGGATGAATCCTACTCGAACAAGGAATCATATCTCAACAAGGATTATTAACACTTAGCACGATTTCATCATCAATTCACTCATAATTGATATAAGCTCTACCTAGACACTTATTCTTACAAAAGAAACTAAAACATACTAAATAAGAGGTAACAAAGAGTAAGAATAGGGCATAATCACATTAAGAACGTCACACTTTGTGCTCCTATCAACTAGTCCATGAACAACTAAGGTTGGATCATGCAATTTAAGTTCCAAATCAGTAACCTATATGCATAGACACTTAACACATTCAAGTCTTGCCACTCGGCTTCATTGAAATCTAACATGTTCATCTTACCATACCATACCAAAGCCATGCATATTGAATTCATTAAGTATGTCACCTACTTAACCCCCAATCATGCAATTTCGAAAATCACATAGAAAAGATAAACATGTTCATAGCATAAGTCTTTAATCCAACAACCTAAATATCATGCTACAATCGTATACATAACATAAAGATATCGAAATTGATCATACATGGTACACGGCAGAAACCAAAACAGAAAATTCATAAAACCAAAACATGGATTCGAAGAAGTTCGAAACCCCTTAATATTTCTCACATTCGGTTTGATTTCATCATTTGAAAGAGACCCTGCTTGATCATTCATATAGTTAGTGTAAATGCTAGAATTTGTGTTAGAATGAGACTCACCAAGATATATGAGATCAATTCTATCATTATAGGTTTTCCCGAGCTTAAGATATCTGATAATGCTTGTGAGCTCATCTGAAATTTTCCATACTCATCCTTCGATTTATTGAGTAAAGCATGTAGTTCATCAATTTTAGAATTAAGTAATGTAATGAATCTATCATTTCCAATTATCTCTGTTTGAAGCACCTTAAGCTTGGCAAGTAGACTTTTTCTATCAATTTCTGAATCTTCATTGTTCATGTTAACACCAACTTCTCTATTTTTTCTTACTACTAACTCATCGTTTTCAATCTCCCAGTTTTGTTTCTCCACTTGTAATCTTTCAACTTGGCGCTTCAACGTTTCATTTTTCTCTGATGTTAGTTCAACAGCCTTTTTGACCTTCACATGATATTCCATTAGCTCATCCTCTTCTTCACCCACATAGTCATCTTCCGCATCCTCGTAGTTATTTTCATCATAATCTAAATAATCAAGAGGAAAAGAGGAAACAAGAGCAAGAGTTTTGTTCCCTTTTGAGGAATTATCTTCATCATCATTCCAAGAAGTCTTATATGCCTTATTTCGTGAATCAGACTTTTTATTTCCACAGTTAGTAGAAATGTGGCCATAGCCACCACAAAGATAACACTGAGTTCTATAATTGTGATTACTATTGTTTCCGGCTTCATTTTTCTTTTGAAAAGAATTATCAGTACATTTGTCATAACATTTATTATTTCCATTGAATTTTCTTTTTGAATTCTGATTATTTCGCACATTAGAATTAGAATTTCTCTGTTTCAAAATACGTTTAAATTCTTTTGTCAAAAGCAACAATTCACTATTTTCAAAATCATCAAAAATTTTGGACACATTTAAAGCAATATTTTTAGAACTTGTACCTTCAGGTTTTTCATCATCTGTCCCATGCCTTTAGATTTCCGATCAAATCATGTTACCTTAACTTTATCTCTTTTAAATCACTTTTAAGGCTTTGTGATTTGATTACCTTAATTTCATCTTTTTTTCATCCCAATCATCTTCGTCTTTCAATTTAGAGGAAGACCCTTCTGGAGCTTTTTTATCTGTGGCCATCACCGAAGCTTTCCAGCCACGTTCCACACTCCTTCAGGCATTGAGCAAAATCCATTGGAAGTTTCCATTGAGCAAAATCCATTCATTTGAGCATGGGTGGTTGATTCAACGCATGTCGTTCCATCGTTAGCTAGATCTACTGGACACCTCCAACACCTGCTCTGATGCCAAATGAAAATACTTGATAAAACGTTAAGAGAGAATGCAGTGGAATTATTTGATGAAATTTACTTCACTATTGAATATAATATTACAACGTTGATCGGTTCAATTACTCGACATCAATATTAACCATGTAAACATCGTTAGTAGTATAAAGCAAGAGGGTATCGTTCACAAACTGGGGATCCATCTAGGGCAAAGAATCACAAACATTTAACAATGAATTCATAAGAGTTTAAAAGATTTGAGATAGGTTTCGAAAAGGATATAAAATAAACCTAAACTAATATATACATGTGATCAACCAACCAACACATCAAAATTACCAAAAAAAATAACATAAGAACAAAGGAAACGAAATCTAATCTCAATTAAGTTCATGTCGTAGGATTCATTATACATCCTAGAATCGGTTATGTAGTTAAGTTCCTCCCAAGGTTCCTAACTCAATGATACTTTAACACATTCGAACTTAGCCTCAGCCTCATTCGAGATCAAACATACTAACCCATCATGCAACCCAGTCACATAAAGAATTTAACTTATTCAAATGCATAAGTCTAACCGAACCTAGGCAATAATCGGTGAAGGTGACAAAGAAAAAACAATTAATCAACTCCCAAGTATCAAAATCATTTATAACTTTGGATTATTACACATGTAACGTCAACTTCCGGGTATCAATCACACAGATAAGTAAGAACACACCGAAAATCCTTTAAATAAATCAACATAAACTCACGGCATAAAACCTAAAATCATTGAATAAAAATCGAAAACCTTAATTCATCATGTCATTCGAAAGTTACAAATTTCTCATAGACAAGAATAAAAATAACTTTAACAAAACCTAAACAGAAATCATCCAAGAACAAGAACATAAAAACCCAAAAACTAAACATGAAAATCATAGAGTTACACTTTATAATTCTCCTCCCAAGGTTCCTTACAAAGGTAGCACATAATCTTCAAGAGTATGTTATCCTAGGCTCCCAAGCTTTGGACAGAAAATATGGAGAAGGGTGGTGAGTTCGGATTCTATGGTTCTTGGTGAATGAAAGTGTTTGGGCAGAATTTTGGCTAATCTTGTGTGCAAGGTTGATGATTCATTTCTGTGGAAATTATGGTGCTATATATAGAGGAAAAACCCAAGGGAGGTTGGCCACAAAGTCCACAAAGTTGAAACCAAATTGATTTAGGTTTCCTAGATTTTCTCAATTCGGCAGAGCTGACCTTTGTGCCTTGTTGTCGCCATAACTCTCGCTAGAAATAGCTATTGAGGTGATTCCACTTGCATTGGAAAATAGACTTCCGTAGATTTTCATCCATATATCATATTTTGTCTGAATCATCTTGAGCTGTCCAGGGGAGTCCGTCAAAGATGGATGACGTGCACTTGCAAGATTTTAATAAGGATTGAATATTAATTGCATATCTTCTTCCTCTTTAAATGCTGATTTTTTTTGCACGAATTTCCTCTTTTGAATTTGGGAGGCAGTAAGAATTTTCTTGGTTGCAGTCTTGTTTGATTTTTCTTACCTCTTCCTATTTATTTGTTGTTGCATGACTTCTTTGACTTTCTTACCTCTTCTCATTTATTTGTTGCATGACTTCTTTGACTTTATTTGGTGCAAGAATTTATGGTGATTCAGATATAGATATGTGCCTCTATATATAGGAGAAACAAGGCCCCAATGTTCCCTCACAGCCCTTGGATCAAAAACAAATCAATGGCTGAGATATTTCTGCCGAGCCCACTGGATCTCCGAGTAATGATTCAGTCATATCTCCCTGTAGGAATAATATATTGATTCGATTCCAAATCCTACAAAAAAAATAGACTCGTATAGCTTTCCATCCATATAAGGAACATCTTCTTATTCGATTTGAGCTATCCACGGGAGCCCGTCAAAGTTGGACTACAAATCCTGACAACGTTTTGATTCTTGCTTGCATTGGGCTTCTAAGTACATATGTTATTCTCTTTGATAATTCTGATTTATATGCATGAAAATATCTTCATATACACCTTGAAAATCCATCTCCAATTTGGTTTTGAAATCCAACTCCCAATAGGAAACCATCGATGTCGCACGGCCTCTCCTTATCCTACTAGGAAACTGATTTTTAGTCTCTCCTCTTTCCTTGCGTAACTAGGATTGTTTTTCTTCTCCAACATGGATTTGTCTTTCCTAATAAAAATATGTACGTTAGAAACAAAGAAATAGAAAAGGATGAATCCTACTCGAACAAATAATCATATCTCAACAAAGATTATTAACACTTGACACGATTTCATCATCAATTCACTGATTCATACAAAAGAAACTAAAACATACTTAATAAGAGGTAACAAAGAGTAAGAATAGGGCATAAACGCATTAAGAACGTCAAATTTTGTGCTCCTATCAAACGACAACTTATGATCAATCGTAATGAATTCTCAAAAGTAAAATTATTTCACATTCACACTTAAAGAACACGATCAGGTGTAACACAAGGCCAGTATGGTCTTTGTTGCCACAAAGGTCGTAGACGCCACAAAGGTCATCGATGCCACTAAGGTCCTTGATGCCACCAAGGTAGTCGATGCCACTAAGGGCTTGAAGCCACACAAGTCACCAATAAAGATCAACAACCCCTCCTATTTAATCTTATCATTTCCAAAAAAAGCTTATCAAAATAAAGAGAGAATATAAACCTATATGGCAAGAGACCTCAAGACATAAAGCTTTCTTGGTTCGATTAGGAAACCTTTTCATTCCTTTGCAAATCGGATGAAGACTTCTCCAATGCTCTTTCTTTGTAGGTCATGTTCCTTTGATCTCCATCAACACATGGAGGCCAATGTATCTTCAATCAATAAATAACAATTCGGAGATATATGATACCTGCACATATGGACAAGAAATAATAATGAAATTCACAAGTGAAATTACAAAGGCTAGGCCATCATCAAATCAGCGTGGAGGGATGATAGGAGTACAAAGTGTGACGTTCTTAATGCGTTTATGTCATATTCTTACTATTTGTTACCTCTTAGGATTTGAAATCAAATTAATATCTTATTCCTATAGGGAGATATGATCTGTTTGTTATCTAAGATGCGCTAAGTAATTAGATAAGAGATGAATCAATGAAGTGGTAAGATTGAGAAGGACATGTTACCTTGTAATTTCTAAGCGCTAAGATAGGATTACCAAGCCATGTTTCGAGTTAGGGATGCGCTAAGTAACCTAGTTCGGCATTAGATTGTTGTTTGTTCACTCAATACTTGTCCGCTAAGACTCGGTGTTTGCATAGCATGAGATTATGATTTTGAAGCTATTTGTGACGTTTTGTTTGGTGATGTTTATGTGTTGGTTGGTTGATCACATGTATATATTAGTTTAGGTTTATTTTCTGTTCGATCCGATCCTATATCAAATCTTTATATCTCTTATGAATTTGTTGTTAAATGTTTCTTATTCTTTACCCTAGTTGGATCACAAACCGGATAATGATACCCTCTTACTTTATACTACTAACGATGCTTACAGGATTAATATTGATCTCGAGTAATCGAACTAATCAAGGGAGTATTTCCAAATCATCAAATTTCCAGTTCCCGATAAACATTAATAATTTGGTATCCCAATCACGAGCAAAGCGTGGAAAACTGAAAAAAAAAATTGTCTTTCCTCTCAGGAATGAGGTGAAGTTGAAGTAGCATGGTTTTTACCATTCCCAATGAAGTTAAAAAGATAAAGAAAATCAGTCAACCCAAAAGAAACTCCCCACTTCAAACCCATCATCAAAAAGCCAACAAGTAGAGATAAGAGTTAGGGGTAAGTTGGAGAGGGTGTATGCCGAGCACGGCCCATACAAGGTGAAGAACTGGGTCAAGCGGGAATCTGGCATACTATAATTGGGAATTTGACATGATAAGAGCATCATCCGGAATGTTTTTGCTGATACAACATGCTTTTGAGGGAAGGTTGGAAACAATGACTGATGGAGTACTGACGTATTTGCTTGTTATAGATTACAATATTTTGTTGTTTGGCTTGTCTAAAGAATTTCCTATGTCGGGTTGGTCGTTGGAGGGAAGCTTCATGCGAGCCATGGGGAAGCTACAAGAAAAGAAGAAGACAAGATTAGGGGAATTGAATAGGGGGGCAGGTACGAGTAAAGAAGACGTGCAAGGGGAGGTTAGTTTGTAAAAATTTCTAAAGATGACACTTTCCAGAGGAGTATGACACGGGTGTAAAAAGTTTAAGAGGTGGGAATAAGGAGGAACCCTAGGATCACGTAGATATATATGAGAGGAAGGCAAGTCCAAATACAATTAGGACTTGGTAAGGAGACAATGGTAAGGAGAAATCAAATCGTGTAAATGGTCTAAATCGTCTAAATAAATAAAAAAGAAAAGAAGGGAAAGATAGTAGAGCGCCTGTCTCGGAGAGAAGGCAAGGTGACGTTTGCCTATCGTACTTTGTAAATTTTCAGATCGTCTATAAACGTAAGACAATCGTATGTTTCGGAGAGGGGGCAATTGTTCGTCCAAACAAAAGGGAAAAGTGAAGATGTTCGTCTTTCGCGAGAATGTAGCGAGCGAATCCTCATAAGGAGAGATGATTGCTAGACAATCGCTAGATGACAACGTGATGAAGGTATCTGACCATAAGGGAATTGAGAGAAAACCTCGAAAGCAAGGGAACATTGGCAATCGACCGTTGAAGAGTGTAAGAGAGAACCTTGGAATTTCCCTTTTGAAGAATTTTTGAAAGAGAAATTTGGTGGCATTGTGGGAGAAATAAGTATTATTTACAATAACATTAATGAAGAAAATACAAAGAGGAAAGACACATTGAATAGAGGAAATTATTACGTCAAAATGATTGTGGCAATGAAGAAGGTAGTTGAATGTGACTTGAATGACAGTTATAACTTAGTTGGTTGTAATGACTAGTGAATACTCAGTATGAAACCGACACAATAAGGAGATATGAATGTTGTAACTTACCGTCAAAATAAATGAGTAATGTTGGGGAACATACACAAGTGCACATGAATGCCATTGTTAATGACGATCATAAAATTTATTTAACGCCAAAGGAGAAGTTTAACTATATAAAGAAGGTATTGCACAAGAGGTGAGATATCTGATTCTGATAACAAGAACTTAAAACAACTAAGAAACATCCTAACTTTGGGGTCAGAGGGTTTTCTAAAGGTACCCCCTTCCTCTTGCCAATGAACAAACATCCAATATGCAGGAGGAGAACGAGTCGAACGTCGGTCCTCGGTCAGCTTCCACCCGCAATCATCCAACTTAGTGAGTCAAATGTCCTGGTAGAATTTTTCATCACCAACAACGAGCTAAAGAGATCGAATTTGAACCAAACCAAAGGTGAGGGAAGATAATTTTAGAGACAGAATTATCTATATACCTTTCACTGTATATTAATCAGTTGATGCGATAAGACGATGTTAACCTCCAGACACCAAAATTGGCTCGGGGTCAAAACATCAGACACGGTTATGATATTTTCAAAATTTGAGATATGAAACTTTATAATAGCTGAAAGATGAGATAATATTTTGATCATTTTCTCTTGGTTCTAAGTTGTTTAGCCTTTGGGAGTACCCAAATAAATGTAGGAGAGATAAAATAATGCATGTGAACGTGGTGATGTTGTGTCTTGCTTTTGTCAGGGGCAACCACTACTGTTGGTTAGGGGAAATTGACTTAGCCATATGACCTACGAATATATAAGTAAAACAAGAACATGAAGATTTCATGTCAACTTCTCCAAAGACGTAAGCCAGTTATCATATAAAAAAGAAAAGAGGGGTATGCGGTCTCATAGACCCTTGATTTTACTGATGAATGATTGTATCCCAAGACCCTTAATTTATATTGAAGTCCAAGGCTGGTTGCATAAGTAATTTCCTATTTGAACTGAGGAAAATATGGGGAAATCAAATAATATTTATGCCCTAATGCAAAATCACTCACTAATCAAGGTTATTAGCAACTGATTCTACAAGTGCTTATTTGTCGATTCTTTTCATACGAACATGGTGGAATAACTACCACTTTATTTCAGTTTGGTGATTTACCCCATTAGAATTTCAGAGGTCAATTAAAATTTCCTTCAAAATAAAACAAGATGTTTAGCAATCCTGACGGAATTGAGAATCCTTATGTTTTAAGGAGTTCTTACAACTTTAGAAACTCATCCAAAACCTTTTGATAATCTCTACAAATTTTGGATCCCTACAAATTTGGGAATATCTTACAAATTCAAGAGTTCTTACAAATTTGAAGGAACATCTACACATAGTGGGGCTCTTAAAGCTAGCTCCAAAAATTCATCAAGTCAAAGGCTAAACTTCAACTTGCACTTTCGGCACGTGACTACAACATGTCTACGGTGCACCTTGAAGTGGGAACATTTGTAGACTTATAAAATGTTATGAAATAAATAATATTCACGAAATGATTATATCAACTACATGACCAATTAGGGCATTTAGACATTTAGTCAACATAAATTTTCTTTGCGACATGCACTTAATCCATTAAAAACATTTTCATCTTTCTAATACTACACCTCCTGATGTGGTTACTCCCAAGGTTCAAGATTCTCTGATATTTCCGATATATCCTCTGTTATCTCCCTTAAAAAAACGATATATCTTAGGAGTAAATATCTTATTTTTTCTCGTATCTGCGATATTTCTCTGATAACATAAAATATCTCCAATATTTACGATATATCTAATATATCTTCAATATTTTAGAGATTATCCAAAAAATGTTATTTACAATTTTTTATCTCAACTTGAAGATGTCTCGGACTCTCGGAGATGAGTTTTTGATTAATTAATCACCTCGAGCCTTGAGCGATATCAAAAAGAAGACTAGAAGAGTAGTACCTCAATCGGCTAATTTTTAATTTTTCGTAAAAGAAATCTGGATGAGGAGTGAAAGTTCAAATCTTAACTCTTAAGAGTCAAGCTATATTAGTGACAAGTGCTCTCCTTGACCTCAATGATGAAAATGTCAACCTCCTCCACACGTCATAGAAAAGGCAACTGATTTTGGAATTATGTATATAAGGTATTATCTGATGAAGTTGGAGACCCGGAAAATGATTCTGATAATGCTAGTGTGTGGGGCAGCGTAGCAACTTCAGATAGTTCAGATGATGGTGATGGTGGTGGTGGTAATGGTGATAGTAGTGGCGAAAGTCGACAAGGTGGTGGAGATACATGGTTTGAATATGGACAATCTTATGTAGGTGGAGGATTTGAGCAGTTTACTTGTGAAAGTAATTTTGATCATGCTACCCAAGATGAGGATCATGGATCTAGAGCAGATGGTCATGGTGCGCAACAACAAAATATGTGTGGGAGGAGGACAAGAGGGGTCATTGATGATCAAAGTATTATATCTGATATTACTTTAGTTGTCTTCAGTTTTGATTCTATATTGATAGAGCACAAAGCATAGTGGGACGTCAAATACAAGGTACAAAATCTTCCTCCGATATCTCCCTTTTTCAAAAAAAAAGATATATCTTAGGGGTAAATATCTTATTTTTTCCCGTATCTGCGATATTTTTCTGATAACATAAAATATCTCCGATATTTACAATATATCCAATATATCTTCGATATTTTAGAGAAATATCTGAAACATTTCACTTAAATTTTTTTTACTCAACTTGAGGATGTTTTAGACTCTCCTTGATCTGGAGTTTTTGATTAATTAATCAACTCGAGCCTCGAGGGATATAAAAAGTAAGACTAGAATAGTAATCCTTCAATCGGCTAATTTTTTATTTTTCGTAAAAGATATCGAGATGAGGAGCAAAGGTTCAAGTTTTAACTCTTAAAAGTCAAGCCATATCAGTGACCAGTGCTCTCCTTGACCTTAAGGGAATCCAAAATAAAGGCTCACAACTCACAACGTAGTCTCACACTCTCATGAAGGTCATAAGAGAATATCCAGAATTCCAGATAAATAGTGAGTTTTCGAGTAATTTCAGTAATAACTGTTCTCCTCGAGGAATATAGTTCCTTTACAGCTGATTGGTGGGCACAATGGGGGTATTCTACACCAAACGTATCAAGAATTTCCATACGTATTTTAGCACAAACGGCTTCCTCTTCTGCTTGTGAAAGAAATTGGAGTACTTTTGCTCGTATTCATACAAAGCAAAGGAACCGTCTTGCATATCAGAAATTGGAAAAACTCGTATACTACTACTACAACATGAATGTTACGACTACGTGATAAACAAGCAAAGGATATCAATATGAAGTTAGGACTACGTGATCAATGAAAACAACTATATCGATCTACTTCATGTTGCTAGTGAACCACTTCAGAATGACATTGATCATCTTCATGATTGGATTATGCATGCACACCTCGATGATGAAAATGGCAACCCTCCAACTGTGTGCACCGAATTTTGCTTGAAGATAGTGCCAAACGAACCAAGGAAGGTCAGAGACGTCTTCACCCACCAATGATGCAAGTTGTCAAGGATGAGATCACTAAGTTGCATGATTGTGGCGTGATCTACCCCATCTCGGATAGTAGGTGGATCTATCTCATTCAAGTTGTGCCAAAGAAGTCCGGAATCACTGTGGTGAAGAACAAAGATAACGAGTTGGTGCCTCAAAGGACAGTGACCGGTCACCGTGTGTGTATCGACTTTAGGAAGCTCAATGCTACAACAAGGAATGACCATATGCCGTTGGCATTCATTGATCAAATGCTTGAGAGGTTAGCTGGTCATTCTTTCTATTGTTTCCTTGATGGATATAGTGGATACAATCAAATTAGTGTTGCGGAGGAAGATCAAGAGAAGACTACATTCACATGCCCTACATTTATGCAATGCTCCAGGTACGTTTCAACGTTGTATGTATCACATTTTCTCTGAGTATATTGGTTTTAAAATTGAAGTTTTCATGGATGATTTTTCTGTTTATGGTGAAAATTTTGAAACATCTCTAGAGAATGTTGAACTTGTGCTTAAACGTTGTGAAAAAACTAACTTGGTTTTGAATTGGGAAAAATGTCATTTCAGGGTTACGCAAGGCATTGGCTTAGGCCATATTGTTTCATCTAGAGGAATTGAGGTTGATAAGTCTAAAATAGATCTTGTGCGTCACTTAGTCCTCCCCACAAGTGTGAGGGATGTTCGATCGTTTCTTGGACATGCAGGTTTCTATCGTAGGTTTATCAAGGACTTTTCCAAGATTACGAGACCAATGAGTTCATTGCTTCAAAAAGACGTTCACTTTCACTTTGATGATGATTGCAAGCATGCATTTAAGACCTTGAAGAGGCTCTTAACTTCGACACCAATCATGGCACCGCCGGATTGGTCCTTGCCATTTGAGTTGAGGTAAGTGAGCCATGGTATGCAGATATTGTCAATTATCTTGTTTCTAAGCAATTTCCGGATACTTTATCGCATGCTCAAAAGAATAGACTCAAGGCATTAGCTAAGTATTATGTTTGGGATGAACCATACTTGTGGAAACATTGTGTTGATCAAATCATTAGGAGGTGTGTCCCTGAATCTGAACATCATTCTATACTTACTTTTTGCCATTCTGAATCTTGTGGAGGACACTTTGGTTCACGTAGGACTGCTCTTAAGGTGTTAAAATGTGGTTTCTTTTGGCCTACGATTTTCAAAAATGCATATCATTTTTGCATGACTTGTGATAGATGCCAACGCATGGGAAACTTAGGATCTAGAGATCAAATGCCTATGACACCGATTATATATGTTGAAATATTTGATTGTTGGGGTATTGATTTCATGGGACCTTTTCCTAGATCTAATGGTTTCTTGTACATACTCGTTTGTGTTGATTATGTTTCGAAATGGGTGGAAGCAAAAGCCACCCGGACTAATGATTCTCGAGTTGTTGCAGATTTCCTTCGTTCTAACATTTTCTCTAGGTTTGGTATGCCGAGAGTTATCATTAGTGATGGAGGATCTCACTTTTGCAACCGGACCATTGAGGCATTGTTGAAGAAGTATGGAATCAAGCATAAGGTTGCTACGCCTTATCACCCCCAAACAAGTGGACAAGTGGAGCTATCTAATCGTGAGATCAAGAGAATTTTGGAGAAGTCTGTTGGACCATCACGCAAGGATTGGTCTCAACGATTGGATGATGCTCTTTGGGCCTATAGGACGGCATACAAGACTTCTCTTGGCATGTCACCATTTCGTTTAGTCTATGGCAAGGCGTGCCATCTTCCTGTGGAGCTTGAACATCGTACATGGTGGGCTGTGAAGAATTTTAACATGGACATTGATGAGGCCGGATTGCATAGGAAGTTGCAATTGCATGAGCTTGAAGAGATTAGGAATGAGGCCTATGATTCGGCAATGGTTTACAAGGAGAAGACTAAAACGTTCCATGACCGTATGATTAGGAAGAAACGCTTTGTCGTTGGGCAGAAAGTTCTTTTGTTTAATTCTCGACTTAAGTTGTTTCCTGGTAAATTACGTTCTAGATGGATAGGTCATTTCATTATTACTAACGTTTTTCCTTCTTGTGCTATCATGATAAAGCGTATGGTGAAAGGCACCGAATTTCAGGTCAATGGACATCGCTTGAAGCCTTATTTGGAGAATATGGAGAATCATGTGATTGAGGAGACGTCTCTCCTTGATACTACGGCAAGCAAGTGATGTTTTTGGAGATAGTCTAGGCTATAGACTCTAAACGTAAGCCAATGAAGGAGCCATCAACGAGTGTTTGCATTTTCTTATCCCTTATCTCTTTTTAATTTTCGTTGCTTTTCTTATTGTACATTGAGGGAAATGTAAGTTTTAAGTGTGTGGTGGGGTATTCATCATTTGTTGTATTCTATTGTATGTTGCTTATGTGTTTCAATTCTGTTGTTTTGTTGTTTGTTGTTTTTCGATTTTTAGAGAAATTTTTGGTTTTGTTTTTCGATATTTAAGTTGTTTTGTTTTTGTTTTGTGTCTTAGGTATACCTTTAACTGTCAAGAATGAGTTGATCTTCGAATTTATGGTTGATAGATGATCATGATATTGAAATGAACTTCATTGTTATTTGACGGTTAATCAATGTGTAGAAATTGTACGAACATGTAGTAGATGAGGATTTTGAAACTTAGGTACATAATGAGCATGTTCCTTACTTGTTTGAATTCATGTAACTTATGTGAGTTTCGAGCAATATATGTGCCTTTCTTTGGAGAGTTTATTCTATCGTTTCTTGGCTTTATAACCTCATTACATCTATCTTGATCAATTCATATGTCATAGAATTGCAATGAACTAGAGAATGCTAGAACTTACTTTGTGAACCTTTTCGAAGTTTTATGTCATAATAAACTCTGATTTTGAAAAGGATTGTTGGATCTTTTTAGGATTTCCACAACTTTAAGCCAAATAGCCGTGTATTCCCTATTTGAGCTCTGCTTGGGACACCTTAGTTTTAACCCCTTTGAGCCTATGTTAAGCCTTTTCTTTCATTACCAACATGTTATATCCTTGCTTAGTATAGTTATATCTCTACGTTTTCTTTGAGACTTGGCAGAGCCGATTTTTTGATGTTAATATGGAGTGATGATTTGATTCAAGTGTGGGGTTATGCTATTGTATGTAAGTATGCCGTGAAAAGAGTATGGAAAATAAAAAAATCAATAGATGCCGTGTGAAAAGAAGAAGAAAAAGTATATATACACGGCTTGAGAAAAAAATGGAAAGAATGATGAAAAGATCTCAGCATACATGTTGTTTATGTGAATTTGGAGTTGTGATGTATTTGTTGAAGGCTCAATAATGTTATATTTTAGCCTTTGTTCGTTTTCACAATGTTGAAAGTGAAGGATGGGTCCAACATGATGATATTTGACCCTTATTTATGAAGTATGGCGACATATTGTGGATGTTTTGCTCTGCTAAGTATTGAGGATGACCTTTGTGATTCCTTTACCCTGAAAAATGATATCCATGCCGAGCCTAAGCCTACCTTTTTCTAAAGATCTGCATGATTCTTAAAATGAGTAGCTCTTGATCTGTGGAGTTTGTTTCATGAGTAAGCATATGGTTTGGGTTCATTTGTGCATATGATTGGTATCTTTCATGAGGTTTTCGATTTCACTATGTTTATAACTCTTGTGTGTGAAAAGCTTTTAAGCATATGGCATGTTCTTGAGAGAAAAGATTTGGAGTGCATATCTTTTGTGAGTTGAATTTGAACTTGTTTTGAACATGTCGAGCTTAATTTCACCTTTGTTTCTGCCATGTCTTACTTGTTAAATGAAATCTCATGTTTATTAACCATTGAATTCATCTTATTTATTTCGATTGAATGTTATTCTTGATGCTATAAGTTTGAAGATCTCTGAGACAACATGTTGAAGGCATTGTAGGTTGAGTCATTAGTTTTAATTGTTTTGATTTAGCTTTATGTTTTGATTTCTCTTTTTAGTGTTTGCTAAGGGACTAGTAAAGTCTAAGTGTGGGGTACTTTAATTTAATATTTACTGTCTTTTTTCCAACTTTTTTTGAATCATTTCTAAAAAATATTATTTTTCAGATACTTTTTTGTTATTTTATAGGAAAATATTATTTGGTAGATACGGGTTACCCAAAGACGAATGAATATTTGGGACCTTATAAAGGTCTAAAAAAACATTTTCAACAATACAAAGAGCGGAAACCAAGAAATGCAAAAGAGATATTTAACCGAGCACACTCTTCTCTTAAAAAGCGTTATAGAACGAACAATTGGTGTTTGAAAAAAACAAGGAAGATTTTATAGGACATCTAAGGTTTTTCATTCGAGAAACAAGTGAAGATTGTTATTGCAACCATGACTCTTTATCATTATATAAGAAGACATGCAAATCTTGATGCCCATTTTGTTTGTTCAGCAGAAAGGGTGGTTGACATACCAAATGATGAGATAGAGATGGATAATGATGGAGGAGAAAATGAGCTTGGTCATGATGCACGAGAAATTAAAGCAATAAGAAATGAAATAACTCAAAGTTTGATGAGTGCGTGTATAACATGAAATTATTTGATGCAAATGAAAAATATATTTTGTTGTTTGGTTTTGTAATTTAGTTGAATGTGTTAAGATATTTTTAATATTATTTGTGTCGATGACAAATGTGTTTTGTTATTAAGTAAAAAAAGAAATAAAAAATTCATATTGTATTTGCAAAGAATAAGCCAAAATTGGAAAATATACAAAATTTAAATTATTTGGTGTCCAAAATTGTCATTATACAAACACAAAGCATAAACCAGTTTGAGTTTACCAAACACTTTGCACAATTTATGCTACTAAAAATCACTTAAAAAAGTCAGTTTATCAAACAGTCAGCTACTTAACTTATCAGAAACTTATTCTCAGAAATAAGTATAAGTCAGCTTATCTTATAAGTCACAACTGCGCCAAACACACCCATAACTGCCTAATTATAATCTCATTGTTATCTAAGTGTATGTCAGACATCGCTTATTCTTTGTTACAAGTTAGAAGTTAAATATCTAGTAGGCTTTACACAACACTTATGAAAATGCAATTGTTGTATGAAATAATTTTATGAAGTAGTATTAAACCACTGACTAGGTATAATATATGTACTATCTCACTAAGTACGGTATATGTTTTAGCAAGAGGTTATTCTCCGATGTCTGATATGCATTCAGTAGTCGGGCTCTTAAACACCACTTTATTTGGTACTCAGACAACACTTTTTGTCCATTGTAATAGAGTAAGCAATTTTGCTGCTCATAGACTTACAACTGTAGGTTACAAAGTTGCTTATGCTACTACTTGGACTCAGCAAGCCCCTAGGATCATTCTACATGTGCTTGCAAAAGATTGTACCTATTCTTCTGCTTAATGTCTTAATGAAAGCAATCCCACTAAAAAAAAGGTGGGTATGTAGAATATATAATTCAAAATAGGTTAAGTATGTAGAAAAAGATGTAAATAAATATTTTGATTAAAAAAATAATCCTCATTTAAAGAATTATTTTATTTTATTTAAAAAATATATACATATAAAATGACAGCATTATCTATCATGTGCATGATATGTGACACAAAATTAGATAAAAACAGTTAAACTAACGGAAGGAATCCAAATCGGCAATTTTTACTATGTTTAGAAAGTATATTGACACAATTGTAAGGTATATTGACACAATTTTTATTAAGTTTAGAATGTATATTAACGCAATTTTTACTAAATTTAGAGTGTATTTTAGTAATTTTATAAAAAAAAAAAGCAAAATTTGAGGCTGAAATAGAATCGGGTCGCCTAGTTACATACCATGTGGTACTAGTTCACAGAGCTAAATGTCACATCCCGCCAAACTTATCCAAATTTTACTTTTAGCATTCTAGACGGATTCAGAATTGTTCCGTAACTCTCTGGAAGATCCTAGAAGATGTTGGAAGTCTCAAGAAGCCTTAAGACATTTCCGGATTTCTCTAGAGTCATTGAGATGCTAAGGGAACTAGACCACTCCAGAATTCTCTAGAACACTTAAGGTTCATCTTAGACTTGTGTAGACTTGTATAGAGTTCTCTAGAATTCTCTACATTGTACATAGTTCTAGAATTCTCTAGAACTAGTGAAGTAGGATGAGAAAGCCTATAAATAGCAAGACAGGCCTCTCATTTCATTCACACTTATAAGCTTTATTTCTTTGTTCAATATAAGTTCTTTTTCGAGATATTATCTTTACATTTCAATTATTCTATTAGAGTATTTGCGAGAGTAAGACTAACTTAACGTAAAAAAAATTGCTGAGGTGGCACAAGTCGCATAACAAAAGAGGAAGCTCGTTACATAAAGCTCAGATCTCTCCCTCCTCCTCACTCCCTCACCGAATCTCATTTCACGCAAAACTATGGGGTTGGGATCGCTCGCTTCCAGGGCCCTCCGGCCCAGAGCCACCAGGCTCCTCCTCCAGCGTACCATGGTCACATCCACCGGGGAGCTCAAGAATCCGGAGCCATCCACCGCCGCCCAGCCCGAGGCCCCCGCCGCCGACCTCCCTCCCGGGATCCCCGTTGGTGGGGCCCGAGTCCACTTTGCCAACCCGGACGATGCGATCGAGGTCTTCGTGGATGGATACCCTGTCCAAATCCCCAAGGGCATGTCGGTGTTGCAGGCCTGTGAGGTCGCCGGCGTTGACATCCCTAGGTTTTGCTACCACAGCAGATTGTCCATTGCCGGAAACTGCCGTATGTGCCTCGTCGAGGTTGAGAAGTCGCCCAAGCCCGTCGCCTCTTGCGCCATGCCTGCCATGCCTGGTCTGTTTTGCTTTCTCCATTTCCACATTAATGTTTTCAGTGAAAGCTTTGCCTAATTGTCATCTATCCAATGAAGAATCGGCCGTTTTGATGTTTGCAATTTTAAGTTTTGTGAGTAAAGTTGTGATGTTTTTGATGAAATTTTCGTATTAGGTATGAAAATTAAGACAGACACTCCGATAGCGAAGAAGGCTCGTGAAGGAGTGATGGAGTTTTTGTTGATGAATCATCCTTTGGACTGTCCAATTTGTGATCAGGGAGGAGAATGTGATCTCCAGGACCAGTCTATGGCATTTGGATCTGACCGTGGCCGTTTCACTGAAATGAAGAGATCAGTGGTGGACAAGAATCTTGGTCCTTTGGTCAAGACTGTCATGACACGCTGCATTCAATGTACAAGGTCAGAGTTGAATTTTACTTCTTAGTCACCCTTTTGTGCTGCTATGTATTTTTACTACTGTTCTCTTGACTTAGAAGACAAGGTGGATATGCTTTGATGCACTATTTGGGATTATTAGATTGTTTATGTTCTTACATAGTGAGGTACTCACTTTCCTTTATGCCTTGTTGCAAAGAGCAAACAAATTATTAATGGTTACTTAATTTTGACTACTACATGGTCACAAAAAGTTGTAAACAAGTCCTTCGTGTATGGCACTGGGTGGTGAGTTATGGCATTAGCACTCTAAATTCTGTCTTGTAGGCTATAATCTTACTTGCAAGGTTAATTGTTAATGATGTTCATGTGGAGTTGAAAGAGAATGTAGAGTTTCTTGCATCTTCTAGAGTTATATTGGATTTCTGATGTCATATGTTTACTTTTTTGGTTTTTCCTAAGACACTAGCTACAGTCATTAATAACTAGGTGTTTTAGGCTTCTGGTGTCATTTGTACTACTATACATGGTATGCTATCAATACTTTTAAATCAATGAATGAAATTGCTTTTTTCGTTTTTCCCTGTCAAACAGTAAAGTTTTCTCGGATCATTTGTAAGAAATTTGTTTTGCGAGTTTTAGAGCCTGTCTGGTGTGATCACAGATTTTGTTCTGTCCCTACTATCCCAATTCCATGACCACAACTCCTATTTCCCACAACTCCTATTCATCCCTCTTAAGACCTTACACCACTGTGTTATCACAGATTTTGTTATGCCCATACTATCCCAATTCCATGACCACAACTCCTATTTCCCACAACTCCTATCCATCCCTCTTAAGACCTTACACCACCGTGTTTCCTTCATCTGGAGTGACCTGCATGTTACACATTTTTTCGTGGTGTCTTGCATCAGAAATGAAATGAAAACATTGATGGTATTATGCTATTACAGCTGGACCTAAGGTGCTGCTCATGATGCAAGTCTCAGGCCCATCCATATGTGGGAGCCCTAAATTATTTTTGAGTTATAATTATGTTTTCATTGATGTATCTGACATGTTGGCAGAGGAGCATGGTGGCATGAGATGTCTAGTTTATGATGGTCTGGGGTTTGAATCATCTTATATTCTTATTGGCAATTGCTGTACTATATGACAAAGATAAATCTTGGGATTGCTTCCACATCTTCTTTAACTTAATTGTACTATAAGAGATGCTTGTTTTCGCATAATGCTAAATAGTTTGGAAAACCACAAGAATATGACTATGTTATTCCACTTCATCAATATGGCAATTGTTTAATATGGTGTGCCTTTTGGATAATTATTCTTTGATCCATCTTATTGTTGTCAATATGAGTGTTATGGTTGCTCTGGCTCTGAGTTCTTATTTCTACCCCACCGCAGCATAATTACCATACGACTCTAGTTTAACATTTTCTGTGAGTTTTTCTGAGAGGTATATGTTGTGTATTAAGTAGCTTTTGAGAAGCATTCATACATTTGCTTACTAAATTGATTGCTTTACAGGTTGAAGGAAACTTATGCAATTTTTTATCTTTCTTGCACCCTTCCCAGTTACTCCATAGAAAATATTTTATAATACAAAAACATCTTATTAGCCTTGTGCATTTAATTTCTCTTTTGTATTCTTTATTTTGTATGTGCATGTGATGAGGTTATCTCTTAAACTAAGAACAGTGGAATCACTTTAACTTGAAGGTTTTCATGCACATGCTGTTTTGAAAGATTTTGACACTTGTCCATAATATATCCTATGACCAGATCAAAGAAGCTCTAATACCTTTTTTGTTATTGAGCCTCTCAATGACTATTCTGCTAGGGTTTGTTTAAGTCCTTTTTTGTTACATTCTTAGGAAGCAGCCACTTCTCCACATATGATCTTCTTGGTTGTTGACCACTTGTTAGTGGAATGCAAATTTTAGTATGAAATATCACAGATAGTTGCCATTTCATCCTTTGACTTCGGGGAAGTGCTTATGGCAAAGATTCTGATATAAAAGTTTTTTTTTTATTCTGCAGGTGCGTCAGGTTTGCAACAGAGGTTGCTGGGGTTCAGGACCTTGGAATGTTAGGCCGTGGAAGTGGAGAGGAAATTGGGACTTACGTTGAAAAGCTTATGACAAGTGAACTTTCGGGAAATGTTATAGATATCTGTCCTGTAGGAGCCCTAACCTCGAAACCATTTGCATTCAAAGCTCGTAATTGGGAATTAAAGGGAACAGAGACCATTGATGTTACTGATGCTGTTGGATCGAACATTCGAATTGATAGCAGAGGTCCAGAAGTCATGCGCATTGTTCCACGTTTAAATGAGGTACCTGTGTTTTTATGTTTTCATGTTCAATGCCTTGATGCTTTCAGTTGCATTTGTGGACTGAGACTTTGCAAGCAATACAATCCATTCGCATGAGTTGTTATTATGTGCATTGTTTGATGGATCTGTCATGATAAAAAACTTGTTCGACATGTGCTCATATTGTGTTGAATCTTCCATGCTGTTTATAACAAAATTCTTGTATGCCAAAAAAAGAAATGTTTCACGGTAAAATAAATATTTGGTTTTGTGATTTTTTATCTCCTATTTTTCAAGCTGTCTCGTACGTTTATTATGAACAAAAGAAAAAGATATAGCGGCTATTCTTTAACCATATTCTCCAGCTACCTTGCCCCTTGATATCAAGAGCTTCATCCCACAGTTTAGATAAATTGGCGTGTGTGTGCACGCACGTGCGCGTGCCTGCGCTTTTTGTTTCTGTTTTTGTTTTTGTTTTTATTGTTAGTATCTTTTGCCCATCTCTGGTTTTTTGTTATGCATTTCTTTTTCATTCAGCTTAAAAGCAGAATGTTATCTTTGCTAAACAAAATCAATCTTTGTACAGAATCCAGTCTATTTTTTGCACATCCAGTATTCCATCTAAAATAAATGTGGTGGCTGCGGACACCTCAATACTACTGCCTTTTGTTATTCATATTATAATTTTTTGTTTGTAATATTTCCTTCTCTGCATCAAACCTGTTCATAGAAAAGTGATTTGGGGATGTATTACTGAGTTCCTGGGAACTCCTTATACCACATGTTCTTTTGGGTTGAGGATGCTGTCAAATTATTCTAGATTTTTAACTTTTGACTTTTGGGGATTATTTCCTTTCGGGCTTCACCTTTACGGTTAAGCCTTATTACTGTTCTGGTGATTTCTTCTTTGATGTACTTCTGGTTTCTATTCATATTCTTGGATGCCATCATCTTTGTTTGAAAGCCATAAAATCAATTAAGCAATCTGAAAGTGTAAGGACAAGATTTTCATCTTTTAGTATTGTTCTTCCTTTATTTACGTATTTGGTTACCACCTATTGTAGGACATAAATGAGGAATGGATATCAGACAAAACTCGATTTTGTTATGATGGTTTGAAGAGGCAAAGGTTGAATGACCCTATGATTCGTGGTGCTGATGGACGCTTTAAGCCCGTGAGTTGGCGTGAAGCCCTTGCAGTTGTAGCTGAGATGGCTCATAAAGTTAAGCCAGAAGAAATTGTTGGGGTTGCTGGTCAGCTGTCTGATGCTGAGTCCATGATGGCACTAAAAGACTTCTTAAATAAAATGGGGTGTAACAATGTGTGGTGTGAAGGAAATGGTTCCAACTGTGATGCTGATCTTCGATCTGGATATATAATGAACAGTAGAATTGCTGGACTTGAGAAGGCAGATGCTTTTCTATTGGTTGGCACCCAGGTATCATTCTGCAATTTAATGATTTCTGCGGCACAATAATTTTCTCTGCTATTACATGCTTTATGTACTGTTGATTTTGTTTGAGGTTGAATGGGTAATTGGGGTAGTGGCCTAGTAGGTCTTCGGTGGTGAGTGATTATATTCTGCTTTAAATATGGTTATTATTCTGAACTCATGCTTTTATTACATTACCAGCCGAGAGTGGAAGCTGCTATTGTTAATGCCAGAATCCGGAAGACAGTGATATCTAACCAAGCCAAGGTTGGGTATGTTGGTCCTGAAGCTGATTTAAATTATGAACACCAGCATCTTGGAACAGGCCCCAATGGACTTCTAGAACTCGCGGAACGTCGGCATCCATTCTCATCGGTCTTGATAAATGCGAAAAACCCTGCCATTATTGTAGGTGCTGGGCTGTTTGAGAGAAAAGACAAGGACGCAATTTTCTCAGCTCTTGAAACCATTGCCAAATACTCAGATGCTGTAAGGCCTGATTGGAATGGATTCAATGTACTGCTTCTCAAAGCGGCCCAGGCTGCAGCACTTGACCTTGGACTTGTGCCAGAATCTGAAAAGAGCATTGAGTCTGCAAAGTTCGTTTACCTGATGGGTGCTGATGATGTTAACTTAGAGAAGGTACCATCTGATGCATTTGTGGTTTATCAAGGGCATCATGGCGATCGGGGTGTGTATCGTGCTAACGTCATCCTCCCGGCAGCAGCATTCAGTGAAAAGGAAGGAACATATGTAAATACTGAAGGATATTCTCAGCAAACATTGCCTGCAGTTCCAACTGTTGGTGATGCCAGAGACGACTGGAAGATTCTCCGTGCTCTATCTGAGGTAGCGGGTGTGAAGCTGCCTTATGATTCAGTTGGGGCCATACGAGCCCGGATAAAGATTGTGGCACCAAACATCTTAAACATAGACGGGAGAGAGCCAGCAACCTTTTCATTTTCGATTAAGCCTGAGACCACTCAGAAAATGGATTTGACTCCATTTGGTATTGCAGTTGATAATTTCTATATGACTGATTCTATCACCAGGGCATCAAAGATAATGGCGCAATGCAGTGCGTTGCTGTTGAAGAAGTGAGTAGCAACGTTCTTTTGTTTTTGTTGTAATAAATTTATTCCCTTTCCTACGTTCGAAGTTATTCTTCACTGGGATTTTGTTGGCCGGAGCTTCTGGAACTTTGGAAGTACTTCCAATAAAACTATTTTACGCTTGGTCATTGTAATGCAATGTGAAAACATGTTCTGTACAATCGGTTTAATCTTCAAGGTTATTTAGTCACTGATGTACGAACATCTCTAAGCTGAAGAATTTTTTTTTATCACTGGCCTGAAATCAATACAAATTCTAAAAATTATCTCAGAATTTCTGAAATTTAGAATCCGATTATGATTAAAAAGGTTTGGATTCCTTGAAAATTTCTTTTATCAACTTACCATGGTGCAACAACTTTGACTCCCTGAGAAATTAGAAAGCCAATCATATTAAAGAAGAGTATGGACTTCATAAACTGAAACGTGAAAACCAACCAGAAGAAACGGGATATGATGAGTGGTCAATAAACAAACAAACAAGGAGAAGAAATGTCGGACTTTCTTCTCTCCTAAAGCTGGAGCCACATTGGAGTGAAAAAAATAACAAACAAGATAGATACCAAATTTCCAAATTTCATCTTCTGAACGAAATAAACAAGAAAGATGCACTTGGCTAGGGGTGGGCACGGGACGGGATGGGACTCATCCCACGTCCCGTCCCACTCTTTTGAATCGGGACGGGATCGGGACGGGGCGAGGGTTTTTAAAAATGCATCCCACTCGGGATTAATCCCGGTTGGGACGGACGGGATCGGGACGGGACGGGACAAATTCCACCTTCCTATAAAGTTAAATAAAAACCTATATTTTTACTTTTTCATTAACAAAATAATATTTAATAATGAAAATTTAACCAAAAATACATATTATGTTCAAAATATTATAATTTACCATTATTATTTGAATTGATATAATTTTGGAGTTATTAAAAACATAAATTAGTTTCATTTTGATACAAATATATAAGAATTTTTTAAGTTTTCATTAAAGGTGCGACGGGACGGGACGAAGTGGGATAGAAATTATTCGTCCCACGTCCCATCCCACTATTATGAAACGAGACGGGATCGGGACGGGACGAACGTTTTTAGACCTCCGTCCCGTCCCGTCCCTACGAATTTCAGGACGGGATCGGGATTTCCATTTTTTATGCCCACCCCTACACTTGGTCCTTAATTTTTTAATTAACTTGTTTGAAGTTATAGCTTACTAGAACTTTTGAAAGTAGTCATGACTCATGAAAAAAAAAATTTATGCATTGATATGATAAATCTAAAAAATGGGAGTGCAAAGGACCAGTAGTTTCATTGCTAATAGCAAGCATCATTGTCAGAACTGATAACTCCAACTCGTACATGGACATGAAAGCCTACAAAACACTCAAAAACACTACCTTGTTTGAAAAAAAAAAAAAAACACTTCCTTATCTCTGCACTGTAGAAACAATGAAAGATCAAACTAACCCAGTATCACTTGAAACTCAAGCCTGGTAGAAGTCGGAAAAACATTAGTATAGAGAGTAGAAACACAAGTTGTCCATCCACAACTTCACTCAGTGGTGAAGAGGAATGATCCCCCCAAACTGTTTGATACCAAAAGGCCCTGAAATGATGGAAATAGAAGGCCACAACCAGTAAATTGAAGTTCTGTCAACACTTTTGGAGGAAGCTTCTTCTGTTCATGATATTAGGTAATGTTTGTGGTAGTGATCATCCATTGCGTCCTTATTCTTTCCGCTCTGTTCATATCAAGGAATTTGAGGGAAAATAGATGGACCAAATTATGCGAATTGATGTCTGCACTCTGCAGTGTCCAGAGTTTAGCACAAAAGCAAAAGCCTTACTTTTCCTTCAGTAATCACCACAAAGTTTCAATGAATCGAATCAGTTGTTAATTGTGGAGCAAAAAAGAATCGAGGCAAATGGAGGGGGAACGAATTCAATTCATCAAACAACTGTACCATATATGTACTAAAAATATAAATAACTTTTCATTAAAACCCACAAACATGACAATTATTATGCGTGTATGAGGTTGTGTATTTTTAGTATCCAAGTTAGTTGCAAGACTTATATTAGTCATGTTGGGGGAGCACGAAAAGACGATGAAGATATCAATATAATTTATTGGCCAGTGGTCTGTTTCTCACACTATATGAACCCTTGAAACGTTTAATCAAAACGGGGACAAAAAGGGACAACACAGAACCAGATCCTCAATACAAGAGAAAACATGACAATCCGTGCATAAATAGTCATGAGAATATTTATGCACGGATATTATAAATAACCAATTGGAGAGCAAAGCAGCAGAAGTAGTTTCATTGCTATTAGTAAACATAATTCACATACAGTAACTGATAAGTGATAAATCGAACTTGCAGACATGAAAGCCTATAAAATAAACACTATCTTATCTCCTTATTAACTGTAACACCGAAAACAGTATCAGCATACGAGATAGCCGGCACAGGCAAAAGCCCTGAGCCCTCGTGTTGGTTTGAGTAGTTATCCTTGGAGAAGAAGAGTGACCCCGAACGATATTGTGCACCCTATAAGCCCCATCAAAGCCAAGAACGCGTACTTCCTATAAATGATGAAAACAAAAACAGTCAAATCAAAAGTTCATCGTGCATCATCAAACATATGTAGATCCTAAATGTAAAATGGGGTCCCCTCCAACTATACACCATGGACTGATTGATATATTAGCTCGACCCAGATGTCTCTGTCAATTCTTAATCGAAATAATTTACCTTGAAACCCAGAAATGGAGTCATTTTGTAAGTGTAGACATAATTGAAATATTACATAACTGGGTTCAAAGATGGTGGTAAAACAAAGATGGAAACAAACCCAATAGAGAGACGCTTTTGTGGGTCGCCGGTGGAGTAGCCTTGGAAGTAGAAGAAGCGGGAGACGGTGTAGAGCAAACCGAGGGAGGCAGAGATGCAAGGATGCCTGAGACCACCCAAAATGAGGAAGACAAAGAACAGAGGCAGCATTTCAAGAGAGTTCTGGTGACCTCTCTGAACACAGTTGAACACGTTGGCGTCTTTGTTGTCGGACTCGGATGCATACATGGTTGGGTAGAACACCTTGTACTTCTTCCTTGCCAACCCCACTTTGGCGGCCATGAAGAAATTCAGGAAGCTGTACAGGACAGCAACCAGAACCACATAGCCGTAACCTTTAGGGAGCAATTCCACGACTGAAGAAGAAGAAGAAGCCATTTCAGATCTGCTGTTAAACTTGAAAACCGAGTTGAGATATGGATGGAGATTCTCTTGGGGTTTTCCTAGGCTTTATACCAAGTTCCCCGACTTTTCCTCCAAGGCAGTTCTGTATTTTAATTGTAAATAAAATCATTCGGTAAGTAACAACAAATATATGATACAATTATGTTCACACCGTCACTACTTTATCATAAAATTTATGTTCAACTACCATTAGATTTACATCTAAAGATTAATAATAAAATAATTCAACTTTAAAGAGATTTTTCTCACATTTGAGATTTACATCTAAGAGTAATTGAGCATGAATTCTACGGTCAATTAGTAACGACTGAACAATACTCATATATGATATATGAAGTGGTTGATGGCAAATAATCACATGCGGTTGAGTGGGTAAGAGTCTTGGTGTGAGCATCTCTCATATAGAAGTTTGAATTCTGCCAATACTAATCGGAGTTTAAATCTTAATTTATTTTTAATACGTTAATTGGAGTTTAAATCTCAATTTATTATTAATAATTAGAGGAATGAAGAGTTCTAACATGACCCTCGGTGCAGATTATTTGCGGTTGAAGATATCGACGTTAATTAGATATATATATATATATATATATTTGTTGATGACAATTACAAAGAAAGACTACTCATGGTACATATAACAAGTAGACAAGGAGATCCCAATTTTGTTTCTTTCCTAATAGTAAACCTCTTGCGGGAGCTCAAGACAATTTTTTAATGGGCAGGCAAGAGAGGACTAGAAGATCAGTGCATAAATCATCTCCTTTGTTTTCTAGCAAATCGACTACAGGCACAAGGTGAAAATGTTATATACTTTGACTTGATTTCTAATATCAAGCTAGTCTGGTTCTCCAAGCAATTCTAGAACCTTCTGGGTTAGATCAAATCAAAATTTGTATTACAATTTTCAGTTTCACAAATGAAATACCATTGACCAAATAGATGACAAATGCAAATGACAATTTCGCTCACCCCTTAGGTCATCATTTTCTGTTCAATTTCATTGCAAAAGGATATAACGATATAGAAATGAGCTTAGTTTTGATGGCTATATCTACTTGGGAATAGTTATTATGGTTCTCCCTTCTTGACCACCATGAACTTCCTATTATCCTTGCTGCCACAAAAACTTGGAGTTACATTAGAAGGTACACGTGTACAACTTTGTATGAAGATTTACTCACGGGGCTCTCAACAATTATGAATAAGAGATCGTTGGAGGTGGTCTAAAGTTTTGATCGATAGATTAACTACATATTCTGTTGATCCCTGGAGAATTAAAATACTGAGTGGATCATGTTTGTTCGTAATATCTGAATTTCAATTTATATTATTACGGCATATTTATCAGGCGGCCAATTTCGTAGTAGATCGCTTGGTAAACCTCACACAAAATTTATCTGTGCCAACTATTTGGTTCCACTATTTTCCCGGTTATGTGTACCCAGCTTTTCACTTGGATCAATTGAGAAGAGGTGTTCCTAGAGGTCCTATTGTATTCAAAGTTAACAGGAATAAAAACGAGCTGGGTTTTTTCATTACCAAAGAAGTAAATTGACAATAATAAAAACATTTTTGGTAAAGGTAGATTCTAGTTCCACCTCCATATCTTCTTTGTATACCCTCTCTAAATTTTTGTAAATATATTTTTCCTTTTATGCCCCTGGATAAAATAGAGGGTTTGTTGTTTCTTCTCTCAAACTGCTCCGTTCAATGTTAGGGATTATGGTTGAAATTTTTCCTACCCTTTGGTAGATACGGGAGCAGGCAATCTGGGAGGTATAACACTTGTATGATTACCCGAAAGAAATGGGGGTGAACCAAAAATCGGCTGGAACTTGATTATTAGGCAGCTAAACCCAGATTTTGAATAAGGGGCAATATAATGAGCTTCGATACAAGTTGATCAAAGAAACAAGATTGTGACTATTGTGGAGCAAAGCAACACAAACCTACATACATGCACCTTGGCGGCTTGGCCGTATAGGGCTTGGCTCATTGCCTTTGCTTCTCCGAGAGAGAAGCTTCGAGCTTTCATTTTTCTAAAATGGCCCAATAGGAAAAATATGTTTACAAAAATTTAAGGAGTACATATAACATATATAGAGGTGCAACTAGAATCACCATTTCGTTAAAAAAAAAAAAAAAGCTCCTGCGTTGTCACCCCGGCAAGGCTAAAGACAAAGTAACAAAAACAAATTTAACAAAGAACCGAGTGGAAAAGCACTACAGTTACAGAGGAGTCAATCATACATTATTATAAATTTCTCAAAGCTTCCCATCCCGAATAAAGCAACAAGACAATGATGTACTTCCACCTTCAAACTCCAAACGAAAAGATTTTAGCATGTAGTCTTCATCCTTTTAATTTCTGGAGTCTCCGTTCGACTGCGAAGCAATGTTTGATTGCTTGTAGGAGTCTTCCCAGTTTTTTCCATCGAAGTACTTAACCTCAACGTAGGTTAGTGTTCCGGGATCTACACACCTATATGTGATTGCAACCCCATCAGGGTTTGACCGTGGATAATAAAAGGAAGTTATCCCACAGACCTTACAGAATGTATGCTTTGCTGTGTGAGTGCCAAAGCTATAAGTTGTAAGAAACTGTTCAGAATTACCCAACAATTCAAATCTTTCATAAGGGACAACGAAATGAATATTACCCCTCATAGAGCAATTCGAACAGTTGCAACTCCAAGCCACAACCTTAGTAGGTGCTTGAACTCGCCATCTTACATTCTTACAGTGGCATCCACCGTAATGCATTGTCATCTCAGACGCCATGGCTATGATTATAATTCTTTAACCGTTCTAATGAACCCACTGTGCACTTTGCTTCACCTGTGAGAAAATTAGCAACAATCAATAAGAGTATGCCTTGAATGGAATCTAGATATGTACTTGCACATGTTTCCTCTATTTTCGATTCAGAAACAGCAGATTGTTGATACGTAATACATAGATGTAGTTAAATGGTTCCATAACTGATAACAAACATGATATAACATACTAGCCAATGGATATAACATACATGCAATAACAATAGTATTTAACACCTACAGATAGCTGTACGAGTGCATAGTTGTAAATGAGTAATTTGTAATATGCATAATTGCAAACAAAAAGAAATATATCAAAAAAAAAAAAAACATTGGCGCAGAGATAAAAGAATGAAAAGATCTGCACTATTGTCATTGAAAAATAACGTACTGCAAGTTCTCTAACTGAGATCTCTCAAATTGTGAAGACCTTGTTCTAGATAAATGCATGTCTCCAACATCCCATCAAGAAACTCCTATAGATAGCAATAATAGAACATCGTTCTTATTTTATTCCTTCATCATTGTATACAAGATATTCTACAGGTACGACAGGAAATCCAGCCAAGAACTATGTATCCATACCTAAACAGTAAGCACTCAGCAACATGCAAGCCTTCAACTAGATAGTTGACAGGATGACGAGGAAATGGTGAAGAAAACTATCATATTACAAAGTTACATCTCCTAGTACAACTACCATGCCCAACTGTCTTAGAGGAGTTATAGCAGAAGAAAACTCGTAAAGATTAATTTCCAGACCTCTATGGCTAAAGTACAAATTCCCAGACCTGAACACAAATACAGTCTACGGTGAACAGTTATGCTTACAATTGTTTCGTAGACCCAGCAATTAGACAGGTAAATGAAACTAAAAGTACATCTGAGCAAAGGAAAAAAAAAACAGAGAATTGAATACAGATGATACTAAACCTTACATAAATACTCTATCTTATAGGCCTAAAGTGTCGCAATGTCTCTTAGAAAAGAAATATTTTTTTGAGAACCTAAACTTTTCCCTAATGGCTGATGCTAACATCAGGAAGCAAAATGGAGGGGAATACTTCATTTTTCTTTGAAAAGAAGCAACTTTTGTTGGCAAAAAAATGCCAGAACAAAAGTGGACAGAGTGGACAATAGAGAAAAGCAGCAGAAGTTTGAATAATTTCAACAGAAGCAGCTAGGATAAATAGAAACCAGCCTACCCGAAACATAAACCCTATCATAGTGTTACCTGGCAATCTTGCAACATATAAGAGTAGGTGTGGTTTTTTAAAAGCCACAGAAACCAGAAGGCTACTGAAACAAAGGTCAATCACTGGACCCGAATCTTACTCTATACTAAGGTTCATCTACCATTGCGCCTGTGTGTAATCTTCTATCTCTTTCCACTGGAGCATACAGATTAGAACCAACACACTACAACCGCCTAATAACCTTGGCATTCCTTCCCTATTATCAAGTGCAATAAGGTTTGACCGATTGAGCATGGGAGCCACTCCAATCCAGCCTGGCTATCCTTAATCTTTTCTGCTTAAAAATGGAAGCAACTATACAATGCACAGAAACATGATTCATTTCACTCCCCTTAATTTCCCACCTGACACACCTTGAAAATAAAAGCAACAGCCCTCTGAACATATTTATGTGTATTCATCCCCTCATGAGAGACCCCTTTTGGAAAGAGCTGCTAATATGATTTCCTTTTGGAGAAAGAAGTATGACCCCTTAGCTGGAACTTCATTTTTCCAAGTACGAATTGCTGGGGATAAACTTAGCTCTAGTTTATCATAAAAAATATGGGAAGAACTTGTAATCTGAAAGACGAGCACCACAAGCTAACGGATTACATTTCTCATCCACTCTCAAAGCTATCAAAATGACTCTCTCCAAGAACCCTTTAAATCAACTTGCTCGAAAGACAAAATAACGATAAAAGAGTGCTTTGTGCATCTTCATCGTTTAAAAATTCTGTTAAACAAGAATTTCAACTCAGTGGAACCTTTCATAATATGAGAAAGCTCAACTCGAATGTATATCGTGAACTCAAACTTTAGGTAAAATCTCAATGTTCCCCAACATATAAAGGTCTACAATTTTTTTTTCGTTTGATACAACTCAGAGCATAATAAATGCACAAGATATCTAACAGTAAGAATTCCAAGACAGAAGAGTAAGACAAAGAAGAAACCCAAAAGCATAGCAATATCAACTAAGAGCTGCAGTCAATCCAGTCATATAACTAGAAATCTGAACAAAATGAACCCTAGAACCCAAATGAATCCTATCAATTCTGATTATTTAACCTAATTTCCCAGATGAGAGTCGGAATTTTACATAGCAAACAAATTGGGAGACACCTCCTTCCTCTTCTACTCCAGTAAACGTTCCTGTTCTCTTTGTTTTAAAGAAGAAGATTATGCACAAATTACTATCCTATCCCTAATCTCCGACTTGGAAGACAAAAGAGTCAAAGGACTTTCTCGGGAAATGACTTCCCAGTCAGAGATAAAGTTCTCTCTCTGTCTCTCTCAGTGTGATAATGGAAGATGGAGTTCCAGAGAGAGCAGAGAGCGAGAGCTGAAGCCGAGCGGTGGCTGAGCACGGCGGTGAAGCTACTGACGACACGTGACCTGCACGGGACTAAGAGCTTCGCGATCCGCGCCCGAGAGTCGGACCCGAGGCTGGGCGCGGCGGACCAACTGATCGCCGTGGCCGACACGCTCCTGACCGGAGAGTCACGGATCCACAACAACCAGCCGGACTGGTACGCAATTCTTCAGCTGTCCCGCCGCCGCACCCACAGCCCTGAGCTCGTCGCGACTCAGTACCGCCGGCTCGCCCTCCTCCTCAGCCCTCAGGCCAATCGCTTCCCTTTCGCCGATCAGGCCTTCCGCCTCGTCTGCGACGCCTGGGCCGTGCTCTCCAACCCCTCCAACAAGGCCTTCTACGACCACCACCTCAACTCTCCGCAAATGCATGCACAACAACCGCCGGTTCCGGAGAAGAATGGGGTGAGTTGTGAGGCTGGGTCGGCTTTCTGGACGGCGTGCCCTTACTGTTATCACCTCTTCGAGTACTCGAGAGCTTACGAGGAGTGTATGCTGCGATGTCAGAACTGCAAGAGGGCCTTCCACGCGGTGGTGATATCATCACCGCCTGTGATGGACAATGGGGATACCGGTTTCTGCTGCTGGGCGTATTTCCCGATGGGATTATCACCCACTGGTTTGAAAGATACATCAAATTGGTCCCCATTTTCAGCTATCTTTGCTTGCCCGTTGCCCCCTGCCAAGAACAGAGCCGGGAGACCTAAGAAGGCTGCTCCGGGGCCAAGGGTCTACATAGAAGACGACGAGGATGACGCCTTTCTCAATGACATTTCCGACCCCAGCGAGGAATCCGATGATGAGTGGCACACTGATAAGAGGAGGAGGACGAGGACGAGGAGGAGCAAGAGAAAAGCTTCCACTTGCGCAACCCCGGCAAGAGCTTCCGAAAGAATAAGGAAGGTGGCTCAAAATGTCGCAGTCGCTAATGGCGCTGCTGATGCGTCTCCGTGCAATGGGGAGTCCAGTAAGAGGGTGACTGCAAGAACGCCAGGTGCGTCCGCATTGGGGAAATTGGATTTGAATGTGGAGTTTAGTAATAATGAGGTAGAGGAGCCTGCTGCTCAGACTGCGAATGGGGAGGAGGATAATATCGAAGGGATTGGGTTCTTTGAAGGTCTTGATGAGTTCCTGAGCAGTCTGCCCTTACTCAATGTTGTTGGCGATAACAAAGGTAAAAGCTAGTTAGTCTAGATTAAGAGCTTTTACTTTTTCTCATTGCTCCTTTAGCTGTTGTAGTTGCGCTTCGGAAGCATGTTGTATTGAATGGTGAAGAGCTTTCAAGTATTTCGTTTAATGCATCTCTTATCTGTAATCTATCTTTAGCAATGAAAACTTAATCTAACTTCGGCTCTTGAAATGGTAGTTTGGTTCTGTACATAGATATCTTGTGATGCGAGGTTGGATGTAACATATTGAGTAAAGCACCATATTAGACAAACATGTAGAATCAGTTGTGGTGATAAAATATGCAGAATCTTTTGTCAAACACATTTCTGTTTCAGATGTCTGCAAGGCCATCATTTCTCTTTATCATTTTTATGATCTACATTAAGGATTTGTTTGTGAGCTTTGGATAGGTTGTTAAGTACAGGAGGGCGAAGTTTTGCTCAAGTTGAAATGTGAAGACTGGTTTTCATTAGCTTGTGATTCAAAATTGGTTCCTGTTAAGTTTGATTTACACTCTACATTTTACAAAGATGGGTAGGGGGAGGTTCTTCTCCACATTTTCGCCACTTACAATCGAAGCAAAAGCAAGTACAATTTCTTGTTCTCCATTTCATATTGCTGAAAAACTGAAAGAATATCAATGCCACCGTTGAATGCTCATGCCAACATGAGTACTGTATATCACCATGAGTACAAAGAGCTTAATTTTGATTTTACAACAGAGGTCGCTGAAGAGTTTAGAAGCGATGATCCAGTTTTCCAGTTATAGTTATATGCATGATCAGTAAAATCGGACTTAATCTTGTACATGTGATCAGATTAAGTAAGGTATGCAGAAAGAGATGAATCATTTGAGTCTACAATGGAGATAGAAACCCAAAAAATGAGTGACAAAAGGAAGAAATTAAGAAACAAGTCTAATTAACCAGGAAGTTCCAGAATAGAACCACTTGGCCATAATATGCAAGCCAAGCATCAATGCCGCTTAAAGAGGAACAATTTCTTCCTTTTATCATCGATTTTAAACTCTTTGGTCTGTAAACAATTTGTAATGAACTAACAATCACACCATTTGTACTTGCTGGTACTACTGACAGTGATTTTGCACCGATCTATGTGATCACTGCAAATAGAAGCCAATAACTTCATTGAAAATATGATTGCTACATTGCAGATAAAATATAAACATGATACAACTATGTTTCTGTAAATATGATTACGAAAACAATACATCTGATTTACATTAGAGTGAGAGAGGTTCCACCATGGAAATGGCTTCATAACAAAAAAATCTACATGTACTAACAAAAACAACTACAATCTGTTAGAATGCTGATCATCACTATTCTACCACTAGAGAGCGGTCAGCTAATCTTCATCATTAGTACCACTAAAGTCAAATGACTTTAAGTATGCATCAAAGTCGTGTGGAATATCAAAGTCGAGAGGAATATCAAAGTCTGGGGCCATCAACAGATCGATATCATCTTGATCAAGAAGCTGCTGCTGCTGCTCAATAGGATAAGAGTTGGAGGCTTGATCTTGCTGTTGCTCTTGTTGATATTCTTGATGCTCACTAGTTAATGTTGTGTATTACGCTGTGACGATACGCTTCACTACTCGTTCACAAGATATGCCGTGCTCCTTGTTCCGTTCTTGTCACAAGTAGCACAAATCGTCAAAGTTGAGAACACGGCGGCGTGGTCTTGAACTCTCTGATGCTCAAGTCAGGTTGATAATAATTTATGCAGAGTAACAGTGAGTGGTTTTGTTTGCTTACCTTATGAGATCAAGGGTTTGACCTTTTATAGTTGAGTTGAGGTAGATCAATCACTCATTTTCTGATGTGGGACAAAGTCCAGTTGAGGTGTTCTCTGAAGCCTTCTTAGGGATGCGCGTGAGGGCGCGTTCGTAGTCGGTTTGAGCCGCGAGGCGGCTCGTTGCACGGCTAGTGCGGTTGGTTTCCTGTTGGTACTGCGAGACTGGGCTATTTATGCGCCTTAGTGTGTTAATAGTTGCGCTGATTATGGCGGACATAAGCCTATGCCAACAAGTCTCCCCAAGTTCCCAATCTAGGGAGGCAATTTCTTGACTGGGGAGTTAAAATTAAGCATTTTTCCATAATCAGCGGTGGGTCCCGCGGACCCCCTCGGAGTCCCCCCACTCCCCGGTTAAGGAATGCCAACGTTGCGGACAGTGTATCAAATTGTGTGGTGAGCCTCTTTGGGTGTTGTTGTTGGTCATGGTGCGTCCGCCATAGCGTAGTAAGTCTTTACACATAGGGCGTCTGAATGCTATTTTTGAGCATAGTCCGTCCGTCATAGCGTAGTAAATCTTTACGCGTGGGACGTCTAGACGCTATCTTTGAGCGTAGTGCGTCCGTCATAGAGTAGTAAATCTTTACGCGTGGGACGTCTTAGATGCTAACTTTGAGGGTAGTGCGTCCGACATAGCGTAGTAAATCTTTACGTGTGGGACGTCTTTAGATGCTATCTTTGAGCGTAGTGTATCCGTCACAGCGTAGTACATCTTTACGCGTGGGACGTCTTGACGCTATCTTTGAGCGTAGTGCGTCCGTCATGGCATAGTAAATCTTTACGCGTGGGACGTCTTTAGACGCTATATTTGAGCCTAGTGCATCCGTCATGGCGTAGTAAATCTTTACGCGTAGGACGTCTTTAGACGCTATCTGTGAGTGTGCTTCCGTCATGACGTAGTAAATCTTTACGCGTAGGACGTCTTTAGACGCTATCTTTGAGCGTTGTGACGTGGGCCGAGAGAGGTGCGATTCGCGCTGTGGGTAGCACGTGTTGTACATGCATTGGGTGAACGTGCCATGGACGGTTCAATTTCAGGAGAGGGTGACGTTAGTGGTTGCAGCAGTTATTGCATACGTTTCCGAAGCGTCGTCTCGGTAACGCATGTCACGTGACTAGATCTGGGACGACGCCTTTTGGGTCAATGGCTAAGATGCGAGTAACGTCTCTCTCTATCAACGGCTCGATTACTCGAGATCAATATTAACCCTGTAAGCATCGTTAGTAGTATAAAGCAAGAGGGTATCGTTCACAAACCGGGGATCCAACCAGGGTAAAGATTCACAAACATTTAACAACGAATTCATAAGAGATATAAAGATGTGATATAGGATCGGATCAAGAACATAAAAATAAATCTTAAACTAATATATACATGTGATCAACCAACCAACACATAAACATCACCAAACAAAACATCACAAGTAGCTTCAAAATCATAATCTCATCCTATGCAAACACCGAGCCTTAGCGGACAAGTATTGAGTGAACAAACAACAACCTAATGCCGAACTAGGTTACTTAGCGCATCCCTAACTCGAAACATGACCTGGTAATCCTATCTTAGCGCTTAGAAATTACAAAGTAACATGCGATTCTCAATCTTACCACTTCATTGATTCATTTCTTATCTAATTACTTAGCGCATCTTAGATAACAACGAATCATGATTAATTCCTCGTGATTACTAACAAGTCAAGCATGTCACTTACTTTAACAAGTTACAAAATCACTTAAGAATCCTATATGCAAAACTAACTTAGCGCCTTGAATCACATATATTTAATGCACAAGAAAGAGAATCATTAAATCATTGAATTATAAACTCACGACATCTACATAAAAATCATAGAAAACAAAATCAGAACTACTTTATAACATCTTGCAAAATCGTAAACTACATAAGAGTATTCCACAAATTCGGAACTAGCCAAAAACATAAACACAACATCACACAAAGAATCCAAACCGAAAACATAAGTGAAGAAGTAACGAGTTACACTTTGTAAATCTCCTTAGCAGTATCAAAACAAGGCAGCACGACTTCAACTTGAATGACAATCCTCGGCGTAGCGCTTTGGATCGAATGGAATGAAAGGAAGATGGTGTTTTGGCTTGAATGGCTTTGAGGATGATGAGTAGTGTTTAAAGCAGAGCTTTGGCTAGTCTTGTGAGTAAGGTTGATGATGTTTTTCTGTGAAAATGAGGTGCTATATATAGAGGAATAAACCCAAGGGAGGCTGGCCACAAAGTCCACAAAGTTGAAACCAAATTTGTCTAGATTTTCTCAATTCGGCAGATCTGACCTTTGTCCCTTGTTCTGGCCATAACTTTCCCTATAAAATAGATATTGAGCTTATTCTAACGGCATTTGAAAATCGACTCCAATAGCTTTTCATCCATATGTCATAGATTTTCTCAATCATTTTGAGCTGTCCAGGGGAGCCCGTCAAAGTTGGATGATCTGCACTACCAGAATTTTGATTTCTATAAGGATTGGACATTGATTGCATATCTTCTTTCTCTTTTAATGCTGATTTCTTTTGCACAAATTTCTTCATTTGAATTAGGGAGGCAGAAAAAGTCTTTAATTTTTGCAGCCATGTTTGATTTTTCTTACCTCTTCTCATTAATTTGCTATATGCCTTCTTTGACTTTCTTACATCTTCTTATTAATTTGCTGCATGCCTTATTTGACATTCTTTGGTGCATGAATTTATGGTGATTTTGATAGATATTTTTGCTATATATGCAGGATAAACAAGGTCCCAAGTTTCCCTCGTAGCCCTTGGATCAAAAGCAAATCAATGGCTGAGATAATTCCGCCGAGCTCACTGGACCTCCGAGTAATGATTTAGTCATATATCCCTGTAGGAATAAGATATTAATTTGATTCCAAATCCTACAGAAACTAGACTCACACATCTTTTTATCCATATATGGTACGTCTTCTAATACGATCGGAGCTATCTAGAGGACCCCGACGAAGTTGGACTACGAATCTTGACAGCATTTTGATTATTGCATTGATTGGGCTTTTAAGTGCATATTCTTCTCTTTCCTTGTGGAACTAGGATTTCTTTCATTCTCTAACATGATTTGTATTTCCTAATAAGAATAAATACGTTAGAAACAAAAAAATATGAAAGGATGAATCCTACTCGAACAAGGAATCCTATCTCAACAAGGATTCTTAACACTTAGCACGATTTCATCATCAATTCACTCAAAAGAAACTAAAACATACTAAATAAGAGGTAAAAAAGAGTAAGAATAGGGCATAAACACAATAAGAACGTCACACTTTGTGCTCGTATCAACAACCCCACACTTAAGCTTTGCTAGTCCCTTAGCAAACACTAGAAAGGGAAACCAAAACATAAAACATAAAACTAAACTAATGACTCAACATTTTGTCTCAGAGATCTTGAAACTCATAGCATCAAGAATAACACTTATTCGAAATAGATATAATGAATTTAATGGTTAATAAACATGAGATCTCACATAACAAGTAAGACATGGTAGAAATAGAGGTGATATTAAGCTCAACATGTTCAAAATAAGTTCAAAATTCAACTCACAAGGGACATGCACTCCGAATATTTTCTCTCAAAAACATGGCATATGCTTAAAAGCTTTTCACACATAAGAGCTATGAACACATAGTGAATTCGAAAACCTCATGAAAGACACCAATTATTGATAGGAGCACAAAGTGTGACATTCTTAATATATATATGTCCTATTCTTATGCTTTGTTACTTCTTATTTAGTTGTTTTAGGTTCATATTTGTCATATGCATGTTCTAAGTAGAGCTATGTCGAATTTAGACAAATTGATGATGAAATTGTGCCAAGTGTTAGAAATCCTTTTTGAGCTAGGATTCCTTACTCGACTAGGACTCTACTTTCCTAATTTCATTCTTTCTTATTCCTTAATTGACGATTTCTTTTCAGGAAAGACAAATCTTATTTGGAAAGGAAGTAGAGTTGCCGAGTTGCATTCCTAGTTGAACAAGGAAATCATATTCGAGTTGAAGAAGGAGAAGAGGAGGCCGGCCTAGCTACTCCTAGTTGGACCAAGATTGTTGCCGTGCAGCCCTATTTGTGATCTCCCTATTGGACTTGGTTTCCTACATCAAGTTGGATATGGAGTACATAAATCAAATCCATAACAAAGAGGATTTCAGCTTCCCAATTGGATTCTACTTCCTTATAGAACGGCAAGAGGCTTCCTAAACTCCTATATATAGAGGC
Organism: Argentina anserina; assembly: GCF_933775445.1. NCBI lineage: Eukaryota > Viridiplantae > Streptophyta > Magnoliopsida > Rosales > Rosaceae > Argentina > Argentina anserina. The sequence continues at coordinate 20,777,671 of NC_065872.1, forward strand.
TCGGCCTTTGCATTCAGAGCATCATCAACCTTACACAAAAACACAAGCCATAGCTCTGCCGAATTCATCCCTCACCCTTCCAAGAAATCCTAAAACCGATTCCATCATTCCCCACCAATCTATAGCCTTCAAGCACGCTTGTGAAGAGGTTCCATCCCCTTAGAAGCCACGGCTATACTTTGTGAGATCGCTTAATTGATAAAGTGTAACCATGATTCTCTCTATGTTTATTTTGGTTTTTGGTTTTTCTTATTCTTGGATGAGCATGCGATTTGTGTAGAGTAAACTTGTTTCGATTTTGTCTATGAGATAGTTACTTGTTTCAAATTATATAAAGTTGCGATTTTAGGTTTTTAGTTCTATGATTTTAGTTTCTGCCGTGACATGTCTTGTGTGATTTCGAAAGTATCTATGTGTTATGTATACGCTTGTAGCATGATATTTAGGTTGTTGGATTTATGACTTATGCCATGAACATGTTTATCTTTTCTATGTGATTTTCGAAATTGCATGATTGGGGGTTAAGTAGGTGACATGCTTAATGAATTCAATATGCGTGGCTTTGGAATTGCATGGTAGGATAATCATGTTAGATTTCGATTAAGACCGCTTGGAATGAATCGAATGTGTTAAGTGTCTATGTGTTTAGGTTACTGCTTAGGACCCTAATTGCATGATCCAACCTTAGTCATTCATGATAGTGTCTCGGCATGACTCTTAAATGAGGACTAGAACTTGATTTTCGTTAGCTTTGTATGATTTGTTCTGGTGATTGTGTATGTGTTGGTTGGTTGATCACATGTATATATTAGCTTAGGTTTTATTTTCTATTTTTGATACCGATCCTATATATCAAACTCTTTTATATCTTTATGAATTCGTGTTAAGTGTTTGTGATTCTAAGCCCTGGCTGGATCCCCGGTTTGTGAACGATACCCTCTTGCTTTATACTACTAACGATGCTTACAGGGTTAAATATTGATGTCGAGTAATCGAGCATTCATCAATTATATGCACAAATGAACCAAAACCATATGCTTACTCATGAAACAAACTCCACAGATCAAGAGCTACTCATTTTAAGAATCATACGGATCTTTATAAAAGGTAGGCTTAGTGTCACAAGCGTACTTCTTTCGTTATTCAACTCGTGCAGCCTTAGCAACTCCCTTATGCTAAGTCAGCCTTACTCGCAAACGCCCTGCTAGAACAATTGAGAGGCAAGAGAATATTTCGAAAGAGAACTTATATTGAACAAGAGAACTTACAAGTTTACTTGATAGCTTACTACTTGCTTGATTTCTTGATTGCATGATGATGCAAATGAGAGGGGTGCCATGCTATTTATAGGACTCCTCATCCTACTTGGCTAGTTCTGGAGATTTCTAGGACTATGTACATTGTAGAGAATTCTAGAGAACTCTACATAAGTCTATACAAGTCTACATGACTCTAGATGATCCTTGAGTATTCTAGAGAATTATTGAGTAGTCTAGTTCTACTAGCCTCTCCAAGGTTCTAGAGATATCCGGAAATGTCCCAAGGCTTCTTGAGACTTCTAACGCCTTCTAAGATCTTCCAAAGAGTTCCTCCACCTTCCGGATCCGTCTAGAATGCTCAAGGTAAAATTCGGCTTAAGTTTGGCGGGATGTGACATTAGGCTTGGCAAGGATATCATTTTTTCAGGTAAAAGGAATCACAAAGGTCATCCTCAAGACTTAGCAGAGCAAGAATCATCCACCTTATGTCGCCATACTCCATAAAACAAGGGCCAATTTTATCATGTTGGACCCATTCTTCACTCTAAACATTGTGAAAACGAACAAAGGCTAAAGTACAACATTATTGAGTCTTCAACAAATACATCACAACTCCAAATTCACATCAAACATAACTATGCCGTAACTTCTTTATATATATTTGTTTTTTTTTCAAGCCGTGTTCATATATTTTTCTCTTTTCCTTCTCACTGCATCTTTCTATTTTTTTTTTCATTCTTTTCACCCTTTTCATACGGCACAAATACATACATAGCATAACCCCACACTTGAATTGAATCATCACTCCATAATAACATCAAGAAATCAGCTCTGCCAAGCCTCAAAGATAAGGTTAGAGATATAACTATACTACGCAAGGATATTAACATGTTAGTAATGAAAGAAAAAGCTTAACGTAGGCTCAAAGGGATTCATACTAAGGTGTCCCAAGCAGGGCTCAAATAAGGCATACGGCTTTTTGGCATAAAGTGGTGGAAATCCTAAAAAGATCCAACAATCATTTTCAAAATCAGAGTATATTATGATAAATTTTTTGAAAGTTTCATGAAGTAAGTTCTAGCATTCTCTAGTTCATTGCAATTCTATGGCATATGAATTGATTAAAACAGATGTAATGAGGTTATATAGCCAAGAAACGATAGATTAAACTCTCCAAAGAAAGGCACATATATGGCTCGAAACTCAAATAGGTTACATGAATTCAAACAAGTAGGGAACATGCTCATTATGTACCTAAGTTTCAAACTCCTCATCTACTACATGTTCGTACAATCTCTACACATCGATTAACCATCAAATAACAATGAAGTTCAATTCAATATCATGATCATCTATCAACCAATTATTCAAAGATCAACTCATCCTAGACAGTTAAAGGCATACATAGGACTCAAAACAAAAACAAAATATACAAATTTTTTTTTCTAATTTTATGACTAAAACAAACATGTAAACCTTCCCCCACACTCGAATCATGCATTGTCCTCAATGAATGTCAAAAATAAATAATGCAATGAAATACAAAAACATAGTGGAAGAAAACAAACACAATAAAATAAAAACATGAGAAAGAGTTGAGAAAATGATGAGAAAAACTCCCCCATATTGCGGTGAAACAGCCTGCATTCCATGCTCCATAACATTTGAAAATAATCTTCGAATAGAAAGCTGATGTTTCTAGCTTTCCAAGCATATAAAGTATGTCCGCTAACTCCAAATGAGGAGAAAATTATGCCCCTGTAAATTTGTCACGAAAAATAGGTTCATAGAATCAAAAACTGGAATGACCTTTACCTCTTTATACCTGATTTCCGTTGACATAAACAACCGGAATGGAAACGTGGCCTGAATGAAAGTTGAAGATAACACAACAATGTTTCGATCCATATATGCACGACTGCTGAGTTAGGCTGGAAGTGCTCTTTGTTTTGCTGTTTCCGGGCTGCAACTACACGAGTTCTGAATTTCTGACACGACCTTGCTGCCTTCAAATTGCAACTAGGAATGATGTAGACCTCTAAATGTAGTTATGTAAAAAAGATACATAAACTAGACTCGAAGACCGTTGTTTCCATATAACGCACACTCAAGAAGCAATTGAAAAGATACTCACGATAGAAAGATACTCACTTTTGAAAGAAACACACGCGCATACTAGATAGACACTAAGAAATCAAAAGACACTCGTGTCAGATAGCAACACAAGTAAGATACTCAATCGAAATTGAAAAGATACTCAAGTAGGAATTGAAAAGATGCTCACGATAGAAAGATACTCACTATTGAAAGAAACACACGCGCACACTAGATAGACACTCAGAAATCAAGAAACACTCGTGTCAGATAGCAACACAAGAAAGATACTCAATCGAAATTGAAAAGATTCTCAAGTACGAATTGAAAAGATACTCACGATAGAAAGATACTCACTTTTGAAAGAAACACACGCGCAGGCTGGAAACACACTCAGAAATCAAAAGACACTTGTGTCAAATAGCAACACAAAAAGATACTCAGTAGAGAATTGAAAACATACCAAACTAGTAATTGAAAAGATACTCACGATAGAAAGATACTCACTTTTGAAAGAAACACACGCGCAGGCTAGAAAGACACTTAGAAATCAAAAGACACTTGTGTCACATAGTAACACAGACAGATACTCACGATAGAAATATACTCACTATTGAAAGAAACACACGCGCAAACTAGAAAGACACTCAGAAATCAAAAGACACTTGTGTCAGATAGCAACACAAGAAAGATACTCAATCGAAATTGAAAAGATAATCTTGTAGGAATTGAAAAGATACTCACGATAGAAAGATACTCACTATTCAAAGAAACACACGCGCACACTAGAAACACACTCAGAAATCAAAAGACACTCGTGTCAGATAGTAACACAAAAAGATACTCAATCGAGAATTGAAAACATACTCAACTAGGAATTGAAAAAATACTCACAATAAAAAGATACTCACGATGGAAAGAAACAAACGCGCACACTGGAAAGAAACTCAGAAATCAAAAGACACTCGTGTCAGATAGTAACACAATAATGATACTCAATCAAGAATTGTAAACATATTCAAGTGGGAATTGAAAAGATACTAACGATAGAAAGATACTCAATATTGAAAAAACACACGCCCACACTAGAAAGAAACACACGCGTACACTGGAAAGACACTGAGAAATGAAAAGACACTCGTATCATATAGTAACACTGGAAAGTACTTGTTTAAGGGGTTGGTTTGTAACTACGTGTATACTGTGAGCTTGGAAGTAATGGCACAGTCATCTAGCTGCCACGATAAGCGCAAGGGCTAATTGCTCCATTGTTGGGTATCTCATCTCTAGACCGTTCATGGCTCTGCCAGCGTAGAAGACTGTAAATTCTTTAGTTTCGTCGCGGCAGACTAATGCAACGTTAACCGCGGTTGTGGATACTGCGAACTAAAGGTACAATGGTTCTCCTGGCTGCGGGTTTGATAATAATGGCACCGCGCGAAGGTAATGTTTTAGCCCCTGAAAGGCTTCTTGGCAATCAGGTGTCCACTCAATCAGTTTGCTCTTTGAACGCCTTAACTGTTTGAAGAATGGCTCACATTTGTCGGTCAGCCTTGAGATGAATCGTGATAATGCCACGAGTCTGCCCTGAAGGGCTTCCACATCCTTCATAAGCACCGGCTGCGCCATGTCCAGAATGGCTTGTACTTTTTTCGGGTTTGCTTCTATGCCGCGTTGACTGACGATGTAGCCCAAGAACTTACTTGTCATAAGCCGAAAAAACACTTTTCTGGGTTCAACCGCTCTTGTATTTTTTAAGCATGTTAAAGATGGTTTAGAGGTTGGCTACGTGGTACTCAACTTTGACACTCTTGGCCAACATGTCATCCACGTATACCTCAATCTCACGACCAATGTGCTTATCGAACATTTGTGTGACACAACGCACATACGTAGCCCATGCGTTCTTTATCCCCAAGGGCATGACATTGTAACAATAAAGGCCCCTGCAGTAACGAAGGTCGTAGCTTCTTGATCCGTAGGATTCATGTGTATTTGGTTGTACCCAGAATAGGTGTCCATCATGCTTAGCAACTCATGACCTGTTGTTATGTCGATTAATTAGTCGATTCGGGGTAAAGGAAAGCTATCTTTAGGGCATGCCTTATTCACGTTATTGTAATCCACACACATCCGCCATCTGCCGTTGGCTTTACGGACAATGATACAATTTGAAATCCACTCTGGGTACTGGGCCTCCCTAATGAACTTCATGCCCTTCAATTTGTCGACCTCCTGGCGTATTCCCATGCTTTTTTCGTCTCGAAGCTGCGACGCTTTTGTTTAATTGGATATGTGGAAGGTTTGATGTGTAGCTCGTGCATGATGATGTCAGGAGAGATGCCAGGCATATCCTCGTATGACCATGCAAATACTTCCATGCTTTCTCCCAAGAAGTTTGTTAGGTCCCTTTCCACTGTGGGGCTAAGAGTAGTGCCTATCTTGAGCATTATGTACCCAGCATGAAGATTCACATTCGGTTGAGAGTAGGCCGACCGATGATCCCGTTGTAAGAACTATACGCGTCAACTACTATGAACTCAGGTTCGACGCAGACTGTGCATGGCGCGGTCCTAATGCGTACCGTCATGTAGTCCGAGCCTAGAGGTTGGGTTATGTCACGGGAGAAGCTAATCAGCGGTTCGTAGTCTTATACTAACTGCTTACCACTATGCTCAATCTTCTCGTAGCATCCCTTAAATAGGACATTAACTGCGGATCCCGTATCAAACATCATCTTACCTACGTCCCACTATCCACCTAAGACAGCATAAATGAGGAATGCATTGTCATTGGGTAGAGCGATGCTGATTTCCTCTTTTTCAGTGAAGGTGATGTGCTTCCATCCTTCCTTCTGCCTTTTGGCGTTTCCCCCTGTCATGGCGCACACTTGCCTCGGGTTGTTGCTGCGGGTGAAGCGCTTTTTTGCACGGTTGGACATGTGATAGGAGCACAAAGTGTGACGTTCTTAATGCGTTTATGTCATACTCTTACTCATTATTACATCTTATTTAGTATTTTTTAGTCTCTTTTGTATGAATAAGTGTCTAGGTAGAGCTTATATAGATTATGAGTGAATTGATGATGAAATCGTGTTAAGTGTTAAGAATCCTTGTTGAGATATGATTCCTTGTTCGAGTAGGATTCATCCTTTCCTATTTCTTTGTTTCTAACGTACTTATTCTTATTAGGAAATACAAATCCATGTTGGAAAATGAAAGCAATCCTAGTTCCACAGGAAAGAGAAGAAGATATGCACTCAAAAGCCCAATCCATGCAAGAATCAAAATGCTGTCAAGATTCGTAGTCCAACTTCGACGGGGTCCCCTGGATAGCTCCGATCGAATTAAAAGACGGACCATATATGGATAGAAATTTGTGTGAGTCTAGTTTCTGTAGGATTTCGAATGAAATCAATATCTTATTCCTACAGGGAGATATGACCGAATCATTACTCGGAGGTCCAGTGAGCTTGGCAGAATTATCTCAGCCATTGATTTGCTTTTGATCCAAGGTTTGTGAGAGAAAGTTTGGACCTTGTTTCTCACACGTATAGAGGCATGAATATATATCAGAATCACCATAAAATCCTGCACCAAAGAATGTCAAAAAAGACATACAACAAATTAATGAGAAGAGGTAAGAAAATTCAAAGAATGCTGCAACAATTAAGACTCTTGTTGCCTCCCTAATTCAAAGGAAGAAATTTGTGCAAAAAAAATCAGCATTAAAGGAGGAAGAAGATCTGCAATTAATGTAATCTGACGAATTAAGAAAATCTAGTAAACCTCAACCAATTTGGTTTCAACTTTGTGGACTTTGTGGCCAGCCTACCTTGGGTCTCTTTCTCTATATATAGCACCTCATTTCCAAAGAAAAACATGATAAACCTTGCACCCAAGTATAGCGAAAGCTTTGCCCAAACACTTTCATTCACCAAGAACCATAGAATCCGAATTCACTACCTTTCACCATATTTTATTTCCAAAGCTTGGGACCCTTCACCATATCGTTTGAGTATCTTTCCAATTCCAATTTGAGTATCTTTTCAATTATCGTTTGAGTATCTTTATGTACGGCCTTCTGATGCGAGTTTCTTTTGAATTTGAGAGTGTTTCCAGTGTGGGCATGTGTTTCTTTCAAACTGAGTATCTTTCGATCGTTTGAGTAACTTTTCCCATTTCAGTATCTTTTCAATTCTCCTATGAGTATCTTTCTGTACGGCTTTCTGATGCGAATTTCTTTTGAATTTGAGACTATTTCCAGTGTGGGCGTGTGTTTCTTTCAAACTGAGTATCTTTCTATCGTTTAAGTATCTTTTCCAATTTGAGTATCTTTTCAATTCTCGTATGAGTATCTTTCTGTGCGGCTTTCTGATGCGAGTTTCTTTTGAATTCGAGAGTGTTTGCAGTGTGGGTGTGTGTTTCTTTCAAACTGAGTATCTTTCTATCGTTTAAGTATCTTTCCAATTAAAATTTGAGTATCTTTTCAATACAGTTTGAGTATTTTTCTGTATGGCTTTCTAATGCGAGTTTGTTTTGAATTTGAGTGTGTTTTTAGTGTGGGCGTGTGTTTCTTTCAAACTGAGTATCTTTTTATCGTTTGAGTATCTTTCCAATTAAAATTTGAGTATCTTTCTATACGGCTTTCTGATGCGAGTTTCTTTTGAATTTGAGAATGTTTGCAGTGTGGGCGTGTGTTTCTTTCAAACTGAGTATCTTTTTATCGTTTGAGTATCTTTCCAATTAAAATTTGAGTATCTTTTCAATATAGTTTGAGTATCTTTTTGTAAAGCTTTCTGATGCGAGTTTCTTTTGAATTTGAGTGTGTTTTTAGTGTGGACGTGTGTTTCTTTCAAACTGAGTATCTTTCTATCGTTTGAGTATCTTTTCCAATTTCTGAATGTTTTCAATATAGTTTGAGTATATTTCTGAACGGCTTTCGGATGCGAGTTTCTTTTGAATTTTAGAGTGTTTGCAATGTGGGCGTGTGTTTCTTTCAAACTGAGTATATTTCAATCATTTGAGTTTCTTTTCAATTCAAATTTGAGTATCTTTTTAATACAGTTTGAGTATTTTTCTGTATAGCTTTCTAATGCGAGTTTGTTTTGAATTTGAGTGTGTTTTTAGTGTGGGCGTGTGTTTCTTCCAAACTGAGTATCTTTTCCAATTTGTGTATCTTGTCAATACAGTTTGAGTATCTTTCTGTACGGCTTTCTGATGCGACTTTCTTTTGAACTTGAGAGTGTTTGCAGTGTGGGCGTGTGTTTCTTTCAAACTGAGTATCTTTCTATCGTTTGAGTATCTTTCCAATTAAAATTTGAGTATCTTTTCAATACAGTTTGAGTATCTTTCTGTAAGGCTTTCTGATGCGAGTTTCTTTTGAATTTGAGTGTGTTTTTAGTGTGGGCGTGTGTTTCTTTCAAACTGAGTATCTTTCTATCGTTTGAGTATCTTTTCAATACAGTTTGAGTATCTTTCTGTAAGGCTCTCTAATACGAGTTTGTTTTGAATTTGAGTGTGTTTTTAGTGTGGGCGTGTGTTTCTTTCAAACTGAGTATTTTCTTATCGTTTGAGTATCTTTCCAATTAAAATTTGAGTATCTTTTTGTACGGCTTTCTGATGTGAGTTTCTTTTGAACTTGAGAATGTTTGCAGTGTGGGCGTGTGTTTCTTTCAAACTGAGTATCTTTTTATCGTTTGAGTATCTTTCCAATTAAAATTTCAGTATCTTTTCAATACATTTTGAGTATCTTTTTGTAAAGCTTTCTGATGCGAGTTTCTTTTGAATTTGAGTGCGTTTTTAGTGTGGAAGTGTGTTTCTTTCAAACTGAGTATCTTTCTATCGTTTGAGTATCTTTTCCAATTTCTGAATGTTTTCAATATAGTTTGAGCATCTTTCTGAACGGCTTTCGGATGCGAGTTTCTTTTGAATTTTAGAGTGTTTGCAATGTGGGCGTGTGTTTCTTTCAGACTGAGTATATTTCTATCATTTGAGTTTCTTTTCAATTCAAATTTGAGTATCCTTTTAATACAGTTTGAGTATTTTTCTGTATGGCTTTCTAATGCGAGTTTGTTTTGAATTTGAGTGTGTTTTTAGTGTGGGCGTGTGTTTCTTTCAAACTAAGTATCTTTCTATCGTTTGAGTATCTTTTCCAATTTGTGTATCTTTGCAATACAGTTTGAATATCTTTCTGTACGGCTTTCTGATGCGATTTTCTTTTGAATTTGAGAGTGTTTCCAGTGTGGGCGTGTGTTTCTTTCAAACTGAGTATCTTTCTATCGTTTGAGTATCCTTTCCAATTTGAGCATCGTTTCAATTCCCGTATGAGTATCTTTCAGTACGGATTTCTGATGCGAGTTTCTTTTGAATTTGAAAGTATTTCCAGTTTGGGTGTGTGTTTCTTTCAAACTTAGTATCTTTCTATCGTTTGAGTATCTTTTCCAATTTGTATATCTTTTCAATACAGTTTGAGTATCTTTCTATACGGCTTTCTGATGCGAGTTTCTTTTGGATTTGAGTATATTTTCAGTGTGGGCGTGTGTTTCTTGTAAACTGAGTATCTTTCTATCGTTGGACTATCTTTTCAAGTATCGTATGAGTATCTTTCTGTACGGCTTTCTTATGCGACTTTCTTTTGAACTTGAGAGTGTTTTCAGTGTGGGGGTGTGTTTCTTTCAAACTGAGTATCTTTCTATCGTTTGAGTATCTTTCCAATTAAAATTTGAGTATCTTTTCAATACAGTTTGAGTATCTTTCTGTAAGGCTTTCTGATGCGAGTTTCTTTTGAATTTGAGTGTGTTTTTAGTGTGGGCGTGTGTTTCTTTCAAACTGAATATCTTTCTATCGTTTGAGTATCTTTCCAATTAAAATTTGAGTATCTTTTCAATACAGTTTGAGTATTTTTCTGTATGGCTTTCTAATGTGAGTTTGTTTTGAATTTGAGTGTGTTTTTAGTGTGGGCGTGTGTTTCTTCCAAACTGAGTATCTTTTCCAATTTGTGTATCTTGTCAATACAGTTTGAGTATCTTTCTGTACGGCTTTCTTATGCGACTTTCTTTTGAACTTGAGAGTGTTTGCAGTGTGGGCGTGTGTTTCTTTCAAACTGAGTATCTTTCTATCGTTTGAGTATCTTTCCAATTAAAATTTGAGTATCTTTTTAATACTGTTTGAGTATCTTTCTGTAAGGCTTTCTGATGCGAGTTTCTTTTGAATTTAAGTGTGTTTTTAGTGTGGGCGTGTGTTTCTTTCAAACTGAGTATCTTTCTATCGTTTAAGTATCTTTTTCAATTTGTATATCTTTTCAATATAGTTTGAGTATCCTTCTATACGGCTTTCTGATGCGAGTTTCTTTTGGTTTGAGTGTATTTTCAGTGTGGGCGTGTGTTTCTTTCAAACTGAGTATCTTTTTATCGTTTGAGTATCTTTTCAATTCTCGTATGAGTATCTTTCTGTACGGATTTCTGATGCGAGTTTCATTTAAATTTGAGAGTATTTCCAGTGTGGGCGTGTCTTTATTTCAAACTGAGTATCTTTCTATCATTTGAGTATCTTTTCGAATTTCAGTATCTTTTCAATACTGTTTGAGTATCTTTCTGTACGGCTTTCTGATGCGAGTTTCTTATGAATTTGAGAGTGTTTGCAGTGTGGGCGTGTGTTTCTTTCAAACTGAGTATCTTTCTATCGTTTGAGTATCTTTCCAATTAAAATTTGAGAATCTTTCAATACAGTTTGAGTATCTTTCTGTAAGGCTTTCTGATGCGACTTTCTTTTGAACTTGAGACTCATGATGTCGTGCCTCTTCCCCAAGGAGATCATGCCGTGCATGACAAAGTTAAGGATCCTTACTCTAGTGGTTTTGTTTCAACTAATGATCTTCCTCGTGTTCCCTTCCCTAGTAGATTTGCAAAGCAAAAGAAGGATGACTCTGATCAAGCCATGCTCGACATCTTCAAGAAGGTAGAAGTGAACATGCCTCTTATTGAATTCATACAACATAATCCTAGGTATGCTAAGTTTTTGAAAGAATTGTGCACCAATAAGAGGATGACTCGAGAGAAGGAGGTTGTCACAATGTGTGAGACGATTTCAGCCGTGCTCCAAAGGAAGCTACCACCAAAGCTTAAGGATCCAGGGAGTTTTTCTATCCCTTGTACAATTGGAAACATGACATTTGACAAGATAATGCTAGACTTAGGTGCATCTATCAATGTAATGCCGTACTATATCTATGAGGACCTTGGTCTAGGTGATTTGAAACGAGATAATGTTGTGATTCGATTGGCTCATTGTTCTAACAAAGTCCCTTTGGGCTATGTTGAAGATGTGCTTGTGGAGGTTTCGAGCTTAATTTTCCCTGCAGACTTCTATGTCATTGACATGGAACCAACTGAAGCAGATGACAAGGAGGTCCCTATCTTGTTGGGCCGTCCCTTCATGAGGACTGCAAGAACTAAGATCGATGTGTTTAGTGGATCACTCACCTTTGAGTTCGATGGTGAAGTGATTAGCTTCAACATCTTTGAAGCCATGAGGTATCGTCTTTCGAGTTAAGTGATTGTTTTTCAGTTGACAGTCTTGATTCCCTTGCATATAACTATCTAGATACCTTGGCACATGACAAGTTGGCACTCACTATTGCCCAAGGGGCCGGATTTACAAGAGATGGTTCTAACATTTCTGAGTTAGAAATTAGTGATGCAGTGCCATCCTTCATTCTTGAGAACGTGACCTTGATAGGAGCACAAAGTGTGACGTTCTTAATGCGTTTATGCCCTATTCTTACTCTTCGTTACCTCTTATATATTATATTTTAGTTTCTTTTGTATGAATAATTGTCTAGGTAGAGCTTATATCAATTATGAATGAATTGATGATGAAATCGTGCTAAGTGTTAATAATCCTTGTTAAGATATGATTCCTTGTTCGAGTAGGATTCATCCTTTCGTATTTCTTTGTTTCTAACGTACTTATTCTTATTAGGAAATACAAATCCATGTTGGAGAAGGAAAGCAATCCTAGTTCCGCAAGGAAAGAGAAGAAAATACACTTAAAAGCCCAATCCATGCAAGAATGAAAATGCTGTCAAGATTTGTAGTCCATCTTCGACGGGCTGCCCTGGATAGCTCCGATCGAGTTAGAAGATGTACCTTATATGGATAGAAAGCTATGTTAGTCTAGTTACTGTAGGATTTGGAATCAAATATGTCCGAATCATTGCTCAGATGTGAACTCGGCGGAATTATCCCATCCATTGATTTGCTTTTGATCCAAGGGCTATGAGGGAAACTTGGGACTTTATTTCTCCTGCATATAGAGCACAAATATGTATCAGAATCTCCATAAATCCCTGCACCAAAGAATGTCAAAGAAGGTATGCAGCAAATTAAATGAGAAGAGGCAAGAAAGTCAAAAAAGACATGCAGCAAATTTAATGAGGAGAGGTAAGAAAAATCAAACATGGCTGCAACAATTAAGACTTTTGCTGCCTCCCTAATTCAAAGGAAGAAATTTGTACAAAAGAAATCAGCATTAAAGGAGGATGAAGATATGCAATTAATGCAAAAGATATGCAATCCTTATAGAAATCAGAATTCTAGTAGTGCAGATCATCCAACTTTGACGGGCTCCCCTGGACAGCTCAAAATGACTAAGAAAATACATAACATATGGATGAAAAGCTACGGAAGTTTAGTTGAAATTGCCAGTTGGAATCATCTCAATATCTAGTTTCTAGAGAAAGTTATGGCCACAACAAGGGACAAAAGTCAGATCTACCGAATCTAGGAAACCTCAACCAATTTGGTTTCAACTTTGTGGACTTTATGGCCATCCTCCCTTGGGTTTCTTCCTCTATATATAGCACCTCATTTCCACAGAACAACATCATCAACCTTGCTCACAAGACTTGCCAAAGCTCTGCCCAAACACTTTCATTTACCAAGCACTATAGAATCCAAATTCACCACCCTTCACCATATTTTCTGTCCAAAGCTTGGGAGCCTAGGATATCATACTCTTGAAGATCTCGTGCTACCTTTGTAAGGAACCTTGGGAGGAGAATTATAAAGTGTAACTCTATGATCTTCATGTTTAGTTTTCGGGTTTTTATGTTCTTGTTCTTGGATGATTTATGTTTAGGTTTTATTAAAGTTATTTTTATTCTTGTCTATGAGATATTTGTAACTTTTGAATGACATGATGAATTAAGGTTTTCGATTTTAATTCAATGATTTTAGGTTTTATGCCATGAGTTTCTGTTTATTTATGTTCTTAATTCATTTTCGGTGTGTTCTTATATTGCATGTGTGATTAAGACAAGTAGTTGATGTCTCATATGTTAATCATTCAAAGTTGAAAATAATTTTGATACAAGTAGTTGATTAATTGTTTGTCCCCTTTGTTCCTCCACCAATTATGATCTTAAGTTTGACATTGGATATGTGGTTTAAACATGTTGATTTCTCTTTGTGATACGTAATTGCATGATGAATTGGTATGTTAGATTTCGTAGCAAGACAAGTAGTTGAGCTCGATAATATCCATGTATTAGGAACCAAGTAGGAACTTGATGCATGATCGAATTTAAGATGAACTATGATACTTACGGCATGAACATGATTGAGTGTAGATTTCGCTACCTTTGTTCTTATGTTATTTGTTTGGTAATTGCTTATGTGTTGGTTGGTTGATCACATGTATATATTACCTTAGGTTTATTTTCTGTTTGATCTGAAATATATCTCAAATATTTTAAACTCTTATGAATTCGTTGTTAAATATTGTGTGATTCTTTACCCTGGTTGGATCCCCGGTTTGTGAACGATACCCTCTGACTTTATACTACTAACGATGCTTACAGGGTTAATATTGATATCGAGTTGTGCCAAAGAAATCAGGAATCACGGTGGTAAAGAACAAACATAACGAGTTGGTGCCTCAAAGAACAGTGACCGGTCACCGTGTGTGTATCGACTATAGGAAGCTCAATGCTACAACAAGAAAGGACCATATGCCGTTGCCATTCATTGATGAAATGCTTGAGAGGTTAGCTGGTCATTCTTTCTATTGTTTACTTGATGGATATAGTGGATACAATCAAATTAGTGTTGCGGAAGAAGATCAAGAGAAGACTACGTTCACATGCCCTTTTGGTACGTTTGCTTATCGTCGCATGCCTTTTGGTTTATGCAACACTCCAGGTACGTTTCAGCGTTGCATGTATCACATTTTCTCTAAGTATATTGGTTCTAAAATTGAAGTTTTCATGGATGATTTCTCTGTTTATGGTGAAAATTTCGAAACATGTCTAGAGAATGTTGAACTTGTGCTTAAACGTTGTGAAGAAACTAACTTGGTTTTGAATTGGGAAAAATGTCATTTCATGGTTACGCAAAGCATTGTCTTAGCCATATTGTTTCATCTAGAGGAATTGAGGTTGATAAGTTTAAAATAGATCTTGTGCGTCACTTACCCCTCCCCACAAATGTGAGGGATGTTCGATCGTTTCTTGGACATGCAGGTTTTTATCGTAGGTTTATCAAGGACTTTTCCAAGATTGCGAGACCAATGAGTTCATTGCTTCAAAAGGACGTTCCCTTTTCACTTTGATGATGATTGCAAGCATGCATTTGAGACATTGAAGAAGCTTTTAACTTCGGCACCAATCATGGCACCGCCGGATTGGTCCTTACCATTTGAGTTGATGTGTGATGCCTCCGACTATGCAGTTGGAGCTGTGCTAGGGCAGAGGAAGGACAAGCAGCCCTACGCCATCTATTATGCCTCACGAACGCTCAATGATGCTCAACAAAACTACACCACAACTGAAAAAGAACATCTTGCCGTGATCTTTGCTCTAGATAAGTTTCGTTTTTACTTACTTCAATCCAAAGTTATTGTTTACACTGACCATGCAGCTTTGAAGTACTTAATGACAAAGAAGGATGTCAAACCGAGATTGATTAGATGGATTCTCCTACTCCAAGAGTTTGATCTCGAGATCAAGGAAAAGAAGGGAAGTGACAATGTTGTGACGGATCACTTGAGTCGTTTGGTGACAGATGCCGAGCCCTTGGCTATCCAAGAGAGTTTTCCGGATGAGCAACTCTTTCGAGTTGAGGTAAGTGAGCCATGGTATGCAGATATTGTGAATTATCTTGTTTCTAAGCAATTTCCGGATACTTTATCGCATGCTCAAAAGAATAGACTCAAGGCATTAGCTAAGTATTATGTTTGGGATGAACCATACTTGTGGAAACATTGTGTTGATCAAATTATTAGGAGGTGTGTCCCTGAATCTAAAGATCATTATATACTTACTTTTTGCCATTCTGAATCTTGTGGAGGACATTTTGGTTCACGTAGAACTGCTCTTAAGGTGTTAGAATGTGGTTTCTTTTGGCCTACGATTTTCAAAGATGCATATCATTTTTGCATGATAGATGCCAACGCATGGGAAACTTAAGATCTAGGGATCAAATGCCTATGACACCGATTATATATGTTGAAATATTTGATTGTTGGGGTATTGATTTCATGGGACCTTTTCCTAGCTCAAATGGTTTCTTATACATACTCGTTTGTGTTGATTATGTTTCGAAATGGGTGGAAGCAAAGGCCATCCGGATTAATGATTCTCGAGTTGTTGCAGATTTCCTTCGTTCTAACATTTTCTCTAGGTTTGGTATGCCGAGAGTTATCATTAGTGATGGAGGATCTCACTTTTGCAACCAGACCATTGAGGCGTTATGGAAGAAGTATGAAATCAAGCATAAGGTTGCTACGCCTTACCACCCCCAAACAAGTGGACAAGTGGAGCTATCTAATCGTGAGATAAAGAGAATTTTGGAGAAGTCTGTTGGACCATCACACAAGGATTGGTCTCAACGATTGGATGATGCTCTTTGGGCCTATAGGACGGCATACAAGACTCCTCTTGGCATGTCACCATTTCGTTTAGTCTATGGCAAGGCGTGCCATCTTCCTGTGGAGCTTGAACATCGTGCATGGTGGGCTGTGAAGAATTTTAACATGGACATTGATGAGGCCGGATTGCATAGGAAGTTACAATTGTATAAGCTTGAAGAGATTAGGAATGAAGCCTATGATTCGGCAATGGTTTACGAGGAGAAGACTAAAACGTTCCATGACCGTATGATTAGGAAGAAACACTTTGTTGTTGGGCAGAAAGTTCTTTTGTTTAATTCTCGACGCAGATTGTTTCCGGGCAAGCTCCGTTCTAGGTGGCTTCGACTGTTTGTTGTTACTCACATTTTTCCTTCTGGTGCTATCAGGATTAAAGGTGTTGTGATTGATAAGGAATTCACGGTCAATGGACATCGCTTGAAGCCGTACTATGAGAATTTTGTAGAGCATAACGTGGATGAGACGTCTCTCCTTGATCCTACGGCAAGAAAGTGATGTTTTCGAGATAGTCTAGGCTATAGACTCTAAACTTAAGCCAATGAAGGAGCCATCAACGAGTGTTTGCATTTTCTTATCTCTTATCTCTTTTTAATTTTTGTTGCTTATCATATTGTACATTGAGGGCAATGTAACTTTTAAGTGTGGGGTGGGATATACATCATTCGTTGTATTCTATTGTTTGATGCTTATGTGTTTTCAATTTTGTTGCTTTGATTTCCGATTTTTAGTTTGAAATTTTCGATTTTAAGTTGTTTTGTTAAGTTGTTTTTGTTTTGAGTCCTAGGTATGCCTTTAACTGTCTAGAATGAGTTAATCTTTGAATTTATGGTTGATAGATGATCATGATATTGAATTGAACTTAATTGTTATTTGATGGTTAGTCCATGTATAGATTTTGTACGAACATGTAGTAGATGAGGATTTTGAAACTTAGGTACAGAATGAGCATGTTTTTTACTTGTTTTGATTCATGTAACCTATGTGAGTTTCGAGCCATATATGTGCCTTTCTTTGGAGAGTTTATTCTATCGTTTCTTGGCTTTATAACCTCATTACATTTATTTTGATCAATTCATATGCCATAGAATTGCAATGAACTAGAGAATGCTAGAACTTACTTTGAGAAACTTTCGAAGCTTTATGTCATAATATACTCTGATTTTAGGATTTCCACCATTTAAGCCAAAAAGCCGTATTCCCTATTTGAGCCTTGCTTGGGACACCCTAGTGTTAACCCCTTTGAGCCTACGTTAAGCCTTTTCTTTCATTACCAACATGTTATATCCTTGCTTAGTATAGTATATCTCTACCTTGTCTTTGAGGCTTGGCAGAGCCTATTCTTGGAGTTAATATGGAGTGATGATTTGATTCATGTGTGGGGTTATGCAATTGTATGTAAGAATGTTGTGAAAAGAGTATGAGAAAAGAGTATGAAAATGAGAAAAAAAAATTGAAAGATGTCGTGTGTGAAAAGAAGAAGAAAAAGTATATATGCACGGTTGAAGAAAAAAAATGAAAAGATTGAATGAAGAATGATGATCTCGGTATGTTTTTGGTGAATTTTGAGTTGTGATGTATTTGTTGAAGGCTCAATAATATTATACTTTAGTCTTTGTTCGTTTTCACATTGTTTAGAGTGAAGAATGGGTCCAACATGATGTTATTTGGCCTTTGTTTTATGGAGTATGGCGACATAAGGTGGATGTTTTGCTCTGCTAAGTCTTGAGGATGACCTTTGTGATTCCTTTACCTTGAAAAATGATATTCAGGCCGAGCCTAAGCCATCCCTTTTCTAAAGATCCGCATGATTCTTAAAATGAATAGCTCTTGATCTGTGGAGTTTGTTTCATGAGTAAGCATATGGTTTGTGTTCATTTGTGCATATGATTGGTATCTTTCATGAGGTTTTCAATTTCACTATGTTTTTATAACTCTTGTGTGTGAAAAGTTTTTAAGCATATGACATGTTCTTGAGAGAAAAGATTTGCAGTGCATATCCTTTGTGAGTTGAATTTGAACTTGTTTCTGCCATCTCTTACCTGTTAAACGAAATCTCATGTTTATTAACCATTGAATTCATCTTATATATTTCGATTGAGTGTTATTCTTGATGCTATGAGTTTGAAGATCACTGAGACAAAATGTTGAAGGCATTAGGATGTTGTATCGTTAGTTTTAAGTTGCTTTGTTTTTGTTTTATGTTTTGATTTTCCTTTTTAGTGTTTGCTAAGGGACTAGCAAAGTCTAAGTGTGGGGTTGTTGATAGGAGCACAAAGTGTGACGTTCTTAATGTATATATGCCATATTCTTATGCTTTGTTACTTCTTATTTAGTTGTTTTAGGTTCATATTTGTCATTTGTATGTTCTAAGTAGAGTTATGTCGAATTTAGATGACTTGATGATGAAATTGTGCTAAGTGTTAGAAAGAAATCCTTATTGAACTAGGATTCCTTATTCGACTAGGATTCTACTTTCCTATTTTCATTCTTTCCTATTCCTTAATCGTCGATTTCTTTTCAGGAAAGACAAATCATACTTGGAAAGGAAGTAGTGATGCCGTGATGCATTCCTAGTGAGACAAGGAAATCATATCCGAGTTGAAGAAGGAGAAGAAGAGGCCGGCCTAGCTATTCCTAGTTGGACCAAGAGAGATGCCGTGCAGCCCTTATGTGTTCTCCCTATTGGATTTGGTTTCCCACATCAAGTTGGATTTGGAGTACATGAATCAAAATCCATAACAAAGAAGATTTCAGCTTCCCAATTGGATTCTATCTCCTACAAGGGACGGAAAAGATGGTTTATTTTCTCCTATATAGAGGCTCGGCCTCCCCATTTAATCATCATCAACCTTGCACACAAGCACAAGCCTAGCTCTGCCGAATCAATCCCTCACCGTTCCAAGAAATCCTAAAACAGATTCCACCATTCTCCACTGATAGGAGCACTTTGTGCTACGTTCTTAATATGTTTTTACCTCCATTTGTACTTTGCTTAACCCTTATTGTTGTAATATCAAGTCATTGAGTCACAATAGGAGTCTAGGACGGTTATGGATGTGTATTTGTGCTTAAACGAGTTAAAAACGAAGAATTGGTCTACAATCCTTGTTTGAGTGGGAATCCTTATAGGACTAGGAAATCTAGTTGAATTAGGAGTCTCCATCTTTCTACGTTTTGGTCACATTGGCGATATCTTGAGAGTCCTGTTTGCATTAGGAATCCTTGTTAGATTATAAACGTACCAATTGGGATAGTCCTACTTGAACTCAAACTTTTATTACGAAACTTTCCTAAATGAACTTTCTTATTCTAGTAACTTACTTATTCTAGTAAGTTTCCTTTTTTGCTAATTAGAAACTTTCCTAATCTAGTTGAGCTCATCTATTACATGTGTCTTTTTAAGACAACGATTATCTAGATTAAGACATGAATTTCGAATGAATTATTTCTTATTTATGTTTTTCTTTTCTTATTTTCAAATTTGAATAGATAATTCAAGGAATAACGAAGACTAATGCCGTGAATACCATTCAGGATTTTAAAGGAATTAATTTCGGATTTTGAGGAGATAATACAAAGCTTGAGGAAAAGAAGGAAGTTGTGTGCAATAAGGAAGCTTTGTTGCCGTCCAAATTCATCAAGGAAGAGGAGATGTCGTGCCTTACCCTTTCAGCCTTGGAGAAGAAGTTCTTGCTGTGCTTATCAAATCAGCCCATGAGAAGGAGAGTCCAGCCCATCAAAAACCCTAGCAGCCTCTCATCCTCTTTCCTCTATATAAGACACGGCCTCCCTTCATATTTGGCATCACCATTCTCTCACAAAGATAGCCAAATTGCTGCCCAAATACATCCAGGAAATTCAAGCCAAAAACCTTCATCCATCACCACAAAACCGTGCTCATCTTCCTCCTCTTCCAATTCGAATTCATCCTTGCTTCATCCTTCCAGGTTTCTAATGTGTGATTCATCCATGGCTTGTAATTTATCTTTTGGTTTTCTGCAAATTTCGAATTCATTGTATGAATCATTGGATGTTATTTTCGGTTTCATATATGAAGAACATAAATTGAGACTTCTTTGGTTTTATGTTTTGATTGCAAGAAATCATGAAATATGTGTGTATGCCGTGTGTAGCATCCATGGGCAGTAGGTTTTCGATTTCTTTTTAGGTTTTATTTCAATTTATTCCTTGAATTTGTACATCTAAATCAATGCTTGAGGAAGCCAATGCCATGGTTCTCCTAAGGTTGCGATTTAATTCACTAAAGTGTTCTTTGATTGAATATGCGCTTCGTGTTTCAATTCTTGATACTTGTTTAGGGTTGTGATAGTTCTAGGAATTTGCATGCTTAATCAAGATGAGTGACGCCATACTTGCTTACATGTTTCCAATTCTACTTATTGTGCTTATGTGCTACTTTGTTGTTTAACTAGTACGCTTCGTTATGTTGAACTCTTTTTAGCATATATTTAGTATTGAACGCTTCGTTGATTCTAAATAATTAAGAAGTCTTAACGATTAGATGAACCGCTCGGACTCTAATTAGAATTGGAATTGAAATAGACTTAGAAAGAATCGAAATAATTCGCTGCCTATATGTTTTTCTATGCGTGTCATACATGTTTCTTAAGTAAAATTCGTGTTTTGGTTATGTGATGAATGGTTGATCAATTGTATATAAGTAATTTAGGATTTTATTTTAAGTAGTAGTTATAGAATCCAAACCAAATCCCCTAATAACATGATAAGTTTTGAGGTCCTTTTGATTCCCCGGACTGAACGATCCCTGCTTATTCTATACTAATGATGATGTTTTTTCAGGGTATTTTATAGACGTTCTAACAAAACGCTCTATCATTTTGGCGCCGTTGCCGGGGAATTGATTAATTCTCAATGCTTTGAAGTGTTAATCTTATATTATATTGTGAATTGTATAAGTGTATATTGGTTTATATGTTTCTGTGAATAGTATTCGTAAATAGTGCTTCAGAAGGAGACTAAAAAAAAAAAACTAAAAAAAAATCTTGTGTGTGTTAAGTTGTTATTTGTTATATTGTTGTAGTAGTATGCCTATAGGAAACTTGTTACACATAGTGAAATTTTTATTTTTAAGGAAGCTAAATGTTTATTTATGCTAGGTTTATTGTAAGTTATAAGGTGAACGGAATAGGTAAAGTTCATTTTGTTAATATTAGCCTTAACCCTCCATTTGTACCTTGCAAAGGTAACTTGGGGTTGAGGGCGGCTTTTATTAACACTTTGGGACCAGTCTAACACAAAGTTATTTCGAGCTGAGTAAGGGGCTATGCTATTTTCATTACCCTGGTTCAAGGTTTACAAAATTAGATCTCAGAGGCCCATAGACTGACATACATCTCGGTGATGGAGTTGATTGGGAAAGCATCCTTTCGAGGTTGTGGGCCCCGTGGTGTCTAACAAATGAGTCCTGCCTTGTGACTATCTCTGATTCTAGCTATCAAAGCCTTCTGAAATAAAGGAATGAATTTGTGTATAGACGACATACTTAGGCCGCACGTCCACCTCGCTTTATAACTTATAAAATAACTTTGTATAAATAGATGTATATAGTTTCAAATGAAAATGATATTCTGATTTTTAAGGTATATCGGATAAAGCAAGACCCTTACCTAGGGCTGTTTCAGTCCATTGCACAGTTAGCTCCTCTGCTCCACGTACCTTAAAAGTTAGGATTGTGTGTGAATAAAATCAATTAAACTTAGTGATACTCCTACACTTGTAATTTTTGAAATATAGAAGAAAAGAAACAAAGAAAATGAAATTGAACATATAGAAGGAAGAGTGACGTTTTTGTAAAAGTAGAAGAAGAAAACGAAAATTTGTAAAAAGAAAGTGAAAGTTGAAGTTTATATTTACTTATACTTGTATTTCACACTTTGTAAAGATACTAATATATGTGTTCTTTTCAGGCTAATGAATGTCCAAGATTAGTGGTAGGTCCGAAGAGATTAGTGCACGCCTGAAAAGAATTCAGCCTCCATCTCAGTTTGATAACGTATCCATTGAATCAGATTCATTTCACGAAGAGAAAGAGTTTGGGTGCATTTCGCCATTTCCAAGTGCATCAAGTTGTAGTCGGCTCAATCCTTTGTTCTTTAAGGATCCGGAGATAGAATTGTTGACAAGCCCATTGCCATTGGCCCAGTTGAATCTCAATCTACCTGATCCAAAACCTGAAGTTCAAGAAGAAGGAATGGCATCAATTAGAGAACAAAGTGGTCAAGTTGAAGGAGCAGTTGGTGGGACAGCGCCCTCTAACATTGTGTATCATGTCCCAGAGGAGGGCAAGACTAGTGATTTCATTTTGAAGAGTGGATTTCTGCACAATTTGCCCAAGTTTCATGGTCTTTCTGGTGAGGATCCTAATCAACATCTCACCTTGTTCCAATTCAACTGTGAGACTATGTGTCCAAGAGGAGCAGACATTCAGATAGTGAAGATAAGAGCATTTACTTACTCATTGGAGGACCGTGCTCAGAAATGGTTATTTGAAGTGCCAGCTGGTAGGATCACTTCTTGGACCACTATGGTGAACGAATTCTTCTCCAAGTATTTCCCATCTTCAAGAGTTACTCATATAAGGAAGCAGATCACTGGAATCAAGCAAGGGCTGGATGAATCATTTTACAACTACTATGAGAGATTTAGGTCTCTTATAGCATCATGTCCAGCTCATGGCATTAGGGAAGGTCTATTGCTTCAATACTTTTATGAAGGCCTTCTACAAATGCAAAGAGAGTTCCTTGATTCAGCTGGTGGTGGTTCGTTCTTGGACAAGAGTAATGTAATGGCGAAAGATCTTTTAGAGAAGATGATCGGTTCGATTACTCGAGATCAATATTAACCCTGTAAGCATCGTTAGTAGTATAAAGCAAGAGGGTATCGTTCACAAACCGGGGATCCAACCAGGGTAAAGAATCACAAACATTTAACAACGAATTCATAAGAGTTTGAGGATTTTGGAATATATTTCAGATCAAACATAAAATAAACCTAAACTAATATATACATGTGATCAACCAACCAACACATAAGCAATTACCAAACAAATAACATAAGAACAAAGGTAACGAAATCTAATGTCAATTAAGTTCATGCCTTAAGGTTCATTATTCATCCTAGAATCGGTTATGCAGTTAAGTTCCTCTCAAGGTTCCTAACTCAATGACACTTTAACACATTCGAACTCAGTCCCAACCTCATTCGAAATCTAACATACTTATCCTACCATGCAACTTCAAAGCCACGCATATTGAATTCATTAAGCATGTCACCTACTTAACCAACAATCATGCAATTCCAAAAATCACATAGAAAAGATAAACATATTCAAATGCACAAGTCTAACCGAATCTAGGCAATAATCGGTGAAGGTGACAAAGAACAAACAATTAATCAACTCCCAAGTATCAAAATCGTTTATAACTTTGGATTATTACACATGCGACGTCAACTTCCGGGTATCAAACACACACGTAAGTAAGAACACACCGAAAATCATTTAAATAAATAAACAGAAATTCATGGCATAAAACCTAAAATCATTGAATTAAAAATCGAAAACCTTAATTCATGATGTCATTCAAAAGTTACAAATATCTCATAGACAAGAATAAAAATAACTTTAACAAAACCTAAACATAAATCATCCAAGAACAAGAACATAAAAACCCGAAAACTAAACATGAAGATCATAGAGTTACACTTTATAATTCTCCTCCCAAGGTTCCTTACAGAGGTAGCACAAGATCTTCAAGAGTATGGTATCCTAGGGTCCCAAGCTTTGGACAGAAAATATGATGAAGGGTGGTGAATTCGGATTCTATGGTTCTTGGTGAATGAAAGTGTTTGGGCAGAGCTTTGGCAAGTCTTATGAGCAAGGTTGATGATCATTTTATGTGGAAATGAGGTGCTATATATAGAGGAAGAAACCCAAGAGAGGATGGCCACAAAGTCCACAAAGTTGAAACCAAATCTGACCTTTGTCCCTTGTTGTGGCCATAACTTTCTCTAGAAAATAGATATTGAGATGATTCCAACTGGTAATTTCAACTAGACGTCCGTGGCTTTTCATCCATATATCATGCACTTTCCCAATCATTCGGAGCTGTCCAGGGGAACTCGTCAAAGTTGGATGATTTGCAGTGCCAGAATTCTGATTTCTATAAGGATTGCATATCTTTTGCATTAATTGCATATCTTCTTCCTCCTTTAATGCTGATTTCTTTTGCACAAATTTCTTCCTTTGAATTAGGGAGGCAGCAAAAGTCTTAATTGTTGCAGCCATGTTTGATTTTTCTTAGCTCTCCTCATTAAATTTGAGGCATGCCTTCTTTGACTTTCTTGCCTCTTCTCATTTAATTTGCTGCATGCCTTCTTTGACATTCTTTGGTGCAGGGATTTATGGAGATTCTGATCATATTTATGCTCTATATGCAGGACAAACAAGGTCCCAAATTTCCCTCATAACCCTTGGATCAAAAGCAAATCAATGGCTGAGATAATTCCGCCGAGCTCACCTGACCTCCGAGTAATGATTTGGTCATATCTCCGTGTAGGAATAAGATATTGATTTGATTCCAAATCCTACATAAACTAGACTCAAAATAATTTTTATCCATATAAGGTACGTCTTCTAACGCAATCGGAGCTATCCAGGGGAGCCCGTCGAAGTTGGACTACGAATCTTGACAGCATTTTCATTCTTGCATTGATTGGGCTTTTAAGTGCAAATCTTCTCTTTCCTTGTGGAACTAGGATTGCTTTCCTTCTCCAACATGGATTTGTATTTCATAATAAGAATAAGTATGTTAGAAACAAAGAAATATGAAATGATGAATCCTACTCGAACAAGGAATCATATCTCAACAAGGATTATTAACACTTAGCACGATTTCATCATCAATTCACTCATAATTGATATAAGCTCTACCTAGACACTTATTCTTACAAAAGAAACTAAAACATACTAAATAAGAGGTAACAAAGAGTAAGAATAGGGCATAATCACATTAAGAACGTCACACTTTGTGCTCCTATCAGAAGAGAGCAATGAACAACCAACAATTTGGGACATCTGCAAGTGCTACACGGCAGGTGCATGAGACTCACTCCAGTTCGAACTCTGCTCTAGAGGACAAGGTCGACAAGTTGTCCAAGATGATGACCCATTTCATGAAGACTAGTGGAGCTCAAGTCTGTGGGTATGGAGGGGCACCCTACTGATCAGTGTCCTCAAGTTGCATCAAGTGGAAGTCAATGCCCTTGGTTATCAAGGAGGTCAGAGGTGCAATCCATATTCAAACACCTACAATCCTGGCCTACGTGATCATCCTAACTTTCGATGGTCCAACAATGAGAATGTACTAAGGCCACATCAGAATGCTATGCAATTTGGGCTTCGTCCGGCTGGTTTGTTTAGACCACAAGCTCCACTACTCAATGTACCACCTCCAAACGTGGCTGCTGCTCCTAATTATGATGAGTTGTTGAAATCCTTAGCTGCTGGGCAAAGTCAGTTGAACACCGTTACACAAACTTTGGTCGTGAGTTAACAAGCAAATAGCAAGGACATTGCGTCACTGAAAACGCATATGGGCTAGGTAGTGGACTTCATGGGCCAATTTTCTGAGCAAGGGAAGCTGCCTAGTGGTGTCATACCCAACCCAAGAAATGAGCAAGCCCAAGCTATCATGACAAGGAGTGGGCTTGAGCTAAAGGAGAGCCCAAATATTGCAAAGAAGGCCCTACGGCCCTTGAGAGTGAAAGTGACAAAATTTCTATGAAGATGGACTTGGAGAAAGATCCAGCTACCTCGAAGAAGGAGATGGTGCCGCCCCATGATGCACCCAAAGGTACAATTTCTAACTCAAGTGGTTTAGTTAAAACTAATCTTGTTTCGTGTGTACCTTTCCCTTCTAGTTTTGCAAAGACCAAGAAGGATAAATCAGATGAGGAGGTGTTGGAAGTCTTTAGGAAGGTGGAAGTTAACCTTCCTTTGTTGGAGTGTATCAAGCAAATTCCAAAATATGCGAAATTTCTTAAGGGGCTTTGCACTCCAAGAAGGAAAACTAGGGAGGAGAAGGTAGTGAAGATGAATGAGACAGTTTCAGCTATCATCCAAACGAAGCTACCTCCTAAGATGAAGGACCCGGGAAGTTTCTCTGTCCCATGCAAAATTGGTAACACGTTATTTAAGAATGTTATGCTTGATCTAGGTGCTTCAATAAATGTTATGCCATATAATGTTTATCAATCACTAGGATTAGAACCTTTAAAGAATGATAACGTGATTATTCAATTAGCTGATCGATCTAACAAGTACCCTAAGGGGTATGTTGAGGATGTCCTTGTGCAGGTCAGTCACTTGATTTTTCCTGCAGATTTTTATGTGCTAGACATGGAGGTATCACCCTTGGAGACAACTCCATTGCTTTTGGGGAGACAGTTCATGAGGACTGCTAGGACATGTATCGATGTAGCAAATGAGAGTTTATCAATGGAATTCGATGGAGAAGTTATCAGCTTCAATGTTTTTGAGGCAATGAAATACCCAGTTTCTGACCTTAACTCGTGCTCTTCTATTGATGTTATTGATTCTATTCCACAGGTTATGTCAGAAACGTTGGAAGCATAGGAATTAGCTATGGAGCAAGGGGCTGGATTTGAGAAGCATGGGGACCGTGTCCCAAGAGAGGAGTGGGCTGATCTTGAGCCCAAGATTTTCAAGATTGTTAGTGAGCTTGAAGTTCAACCGTTCAAAAGGTATCCCTCTTTCTTGTCAATTCCCATTTCCACTAACAAATTGTTACCATCTGTGGTTCAGGCCCCAAAGTTAGATTTGAAGCAGCTTCCAGATCATTTGAAGTATGTGTACCTTAGAAAGGATGATACTCTACCAGTTATTGTGTCATCAACGCTGAGTGAGCAGCATGAAGCTAGATTGATTGATGTGCTTCAAAGAAACAAGATCGCTATTGGATAGACTTTGGCGGATATCAAGGGAATAAGCTCTACAACTTGTGTTCATAGGATACTACTAGAGGATGGCGCCAAGCCTACACGTGATGCTCAAAGGAGATTGCACCCACCAATGATGAAAATTGTAAAAGATGAGGTGATCAAACTGCTTGATTGTGGAGTGATCTATCCTATCTCGGACAGTCGGTGGATTTCGCCAGTGCAAGTTGTGCCTAAGAAGAGTGGGGTGACTGTTGTGAAAAATGAGGCAAACGAGTTAGTACCCCAGAGATTGGTGACCGGTCATAATATGTGTATTGATTATAAGAAGCTGAATGCTACAACACGCAAGGATCACATGCCTTTGCCGTTCATGGACCAGATGTTGGAAAGATTAGCCGGGCACGAGTTCTTTTATTTTCTAGATCGGTATAGTGGCTACAACCAGATATGCATTCATCCGGAAGATCAAGATAAGACGACATTAACATGTCCATTTGGCACTTTTGCCTATCGACGCATGCCCTTTGGGTTGTGCAACGCACCAAGTACGTTTCAGCGATGTATGCTTGCTATTTTCTCTGACTTTATCGAAAATATCATTGAAGTTTTTATGGATGACTTTAGTGTTTATGGTAAAGACTTTGATGCATGTTTAGAGAATTTAGAGTTAATCTTGAAAAGGTGTGTAGAAACTAACCTTGTGCTTAATTGGGAAAAATGCCATTTCATGGTTAATCAAGGGATAGTTTTAGGACATATTGTATCTGCTAAGGGTATTCAGGTAGACAAGGCTAAGGTTGATATTGTGCATCACTTACCCTCTCCCACAACTGTGAGAGAGGTTCGTTCTTTCCTTGGTCATGCAGGATTTTATAGGAGATTCATCAAGGATTTTTCCATGTGGCGAGACCTATGTGTACCCTATTGCAGAAGGATGTGCCGTTCATATGGGATGATGCATGTGAGAAAGCGCTTGTGAAGTTAAAGGAGTTGTTGACTAGTGCACCCATCATTTGTCCTCCGGATTGAAGCCTGCCCTTTGAATTGATGTGCGATGCTTCGGATTATGCAGTTGGCGCTTTGTTGGGCCAAAGAAGAGAAATGAAGCCTGTAGTGATCTACTATGCGTCTAGGAATCTTAATGAGGCCCAGATGAATTATTCGACTACGGAAAAAGAACTTTTGGCTGTAATCTTTGCTTTAGAGAAATTTCGATCATATCTTTTGCATTCTAAAGTTGTTGTGTATTCTGATCATGCAGCCTTATGATATTTGATTACAAAGAAAGATGCTAAGCCCAGATTGATCCGGTGGATACTGTTGATTCAAGAATTTGACCTTGAGATTCGAGACAAGAAGGGAAGTGAGAATGTGGTGGCTGATCATTTGAGTAGGATCGTGCGAGATGAGGAAAGAGAGCCACTACGTGAGACTTTCCCAGATGAGCAACTCTTTGGGATTGAGGTAAGTGTGCCTTGGTATGCAGATATTGTCAATTATTTAGTTACTAAGGACTTTCCTAATACACTTTCGCATGCTAATAAGGCTAAATGGATAGATACTATATTTGGGATGAACCGTATTTATGGAAACAATGTAGTGATCAAGTCATTAGGAGATGTGTCCTAGAGAATGAGCATAGGTCGATTCTTAACTTCAGTCATAGTGAGGCATGTGGAGGTCATTTTGGGCCTCGTAGAACAGCTTTAAAGGTGTTGGAATGTGGTTTCTATTGGCCTACTATTTTCAAGGATGCATACTTGTTTTGTGTTTATTGTGATAGGTGTCAACGAACAGGTAATATTGGTAAGAGAGATCAAATGCCTTTATCCCCTATCATAATTGTCGAAATTTTTGATGTATGGGGCATTGATTTCATGGGTCCATTTCCTTCATCTAGAGGTTTCTTGTATATCTTGTTAGCTGTTGATTATGTGTCGAAGTGGGTGGAAGCAAAGGCCACCAGGACTAATGATTCGAAAGTGGTTGCAGGTTTCTTGAAAACTAACATATTTTGCAGGTTTGGAGTACCAAGAGTTTTGATAAGTGATGGAGGTTCTCATTTCTGCAACCGGACAATTGAGGCATTGCTCAAGAAGTATGGAGTAACCCACAAGGTTTCGACACCATATCATCCTGAAACAAGCGGCATGGCAAAAGTGTCCAACAGAGAGATCAAGGGAATTATGGAGAAAACTGTAGGTCCAACAAGGAAGGATTGGAGTGATCGATTGGACGATGCATTATGGGCCTACAGGACTGTGTACAAGACGCCTATTGGATGTCACCATTCAGATTGGTGTATGGGAAGGCATGTCACCTTCTAGTGGAGTTAGAGCACAGAACATGGTGGGCGGTAAAGACATTCAACATGGACAAGTATGCAGCCAGTCTTCATAGGAAATTGCAGCTCAATGAGCTTGAGGAGATAAGAAATGACGCCTATGATGCTGCATGGATTTACAAGGAGAAAACGAGAGCTTATCATAACAAGATGATTCGTGGGAAGAAGTTTGTAGTTGGTCAAAAAGTTCTTTTATTCCATTCTAGACTTAAACTTTTTCCTGGAAAATTACGTTCTCGTTGGGTTGGTCCATTTGTTGTTACTAATATGTTTGCTCATGGTGCTATTGAAATTAGAAGTGATAAAACAGGTCAGACGTTCAAGGTGAATGGCCATCGACTTAAGCCCTACTATGAACCTTTTGAGGAGCACACTATGAGGAGACGAGTGTGAGAGATGCGCCAAAAGAAGTATGAGCATGAGAGAGTCTAGGCTGAGAGACTTTAAAACTCAAGCGCTGCATGGGAGGCAACCTATTTCAACCGTACCTGTGGAGGAGTCGTCTACGGGAGTTTGCATTTTCTTATCCCTTGTTTGCTGATTTTTGCTTTGATTACATGATAAAAACGAAAAAGAAAGAAAGAATTTGAAAAAATGTTTAAAAAAAAATCGAAAAAAATCGAAAAAAAATGTATTGTTTTGAGTCTTAGGATGCCCCTAAAATCTAGGATGATTATATCTCTAAAATGCATAGATGATGGTTTTGCATTTCATAAGAATTGAATTGTAAGTTTCATTGATAATGTGGATTTAGTATGAACATCTGAGATTTTGATTGAATGTAATATGGTATACATGTTTGGTTAGTTTAAGTCCATAACAACCTGTGAGTTTTTGAGCCTATATACGTTTTATTCTTGAGTGATAATATGAAATTTCGTGGTTATCATATGAACCTCATTATTCTTTGCATATTAAATGACTATGTGCCATAGTTTTTAATGGACTCTAGAATTTACTAGAACTCATCTTTTGTGGTTGTTGAAACTTTTAAGTCATAAAATGCTCTGATTTTGAAAAGGATTTACGGATCATATCTAGGAATACCACCACTTTAGCCAAATAGCCATGTATCTCTATATGTGCCATGTTTGGGACCCCTTAGTTGAACCCCATTTGAGCCTACATTGAGCCTTTTGTTCGTCACCTATGTTATCTCCATGCTTAGTATAGTTACCTCTACCTTGTCCTATAGACTTGGTAGAACTTTTTTTAAGATGCTTATGTGTGAATTCGGCAATACATGAAAAGGAAAGAAAATGTGTTGTCTTCCAAACCAAATCCCCTAATAACATGATAAGTTTTGAGGCCCTTTTGATTCCCCGGACTGAACGATCCCTGCTTATTTTATACTAACGATAATGTTTTTTCAGGGTATTTTATAGACGTTCTAATAAAACGCTCTATCGTCCACCTTCATCCTTAGCCTTGAAGCACGATTGAGAAGAGGTTGCATTCCCTTAGAAGTCACGGCTACACCTTGTAGAATCGATTGATTGATAAAGTGTAACCATGATTCTCTCTATGTTTAAATTCGGGTTTTGGTTTTCTTGTTCTTGGATGAGTATGCGTTTTGTGTAGTGTAATCTTGTTTCAATTTTGTCTATGAAATAAATACTTGATTCAATTTATATAAAGTTGCGATTTCATGTTTTGGTTTTATCAATTTTGGTTTCTTGAGTAATTTCGATATCTTTATGTTATGTATGCGATTGTAGCATGATATTTAGGTTGTTGGATTAAAGACTTATGCTATGAACATGTTTATTCTTTTCTATATGATTTTCGAAATTGCATGATTGAGGGTTAAGTAGGTGACATACTTGATGAATTCGATAACCATGGCTTTGGAGTTGTATGGTGAGATGAACATGTTAGAATTCGATGAAGCCGAGTGGAAAGACTTGAATGTGTTAAGTGTCTATGCATATAGGTTACTGATTTGGAACTTAAATTGCATGATCCAACCTTAGTTGTTCATGAGCTAGTTTCGGCATGATTCTAAAAAAAATTAGAACTTGTTTTCGTTAGCTTTATGTGAATTGTTTTGGTGATGTATTGTGTGTTGGTTGGTTGATCACATGTATACATTAGTTTAGGTTTTATTTTCTGTTTTTGATCCGAAACTATATCAAAATCTCTTTATCTCTTTATGAATTCGTGTTAAGTGTTGTCATCCTAATCCCTGGCTGGATCCCCGGTTTGTGAACGATACCCTCTTGCTTTATACTACTAATGATGCTTACAGGGTAAAATATTGATGTCGAGTAATCGAGCAATCATCAAGTATCTTTTCCAATTTGTGTATCTTTTTAATTCAGTTTGAGTATCTTTCTGTACGGCTTTCTGATGCGAGTTTCTTTTGAATTTGAGTGTGTTTTCAGTGTGGGCGTGTGTTTCTTTCAAACTGAGTATCTTTCTACCATTTGAGTATCTTTTCCAATTTAACTATCTTTTCAATTCTCGTATGAGTATCTTTCTGTATGGCTTTCTGATGCGAGTTTCTTTTGAATTTCAGACTGTTTGCAGTGTGGGCGTGTGCTTCTTTCAAACTGAGTATCTTTCTATCGTTTGAGTATCTTTCCAATTAAAAGTTGAGTATCTTTTCAATACAGTTTGAGTATCTTTCAGTAAGGCTTTCTGATGCGAGTTTCTTTTAAATTTGAGTGTGTTTTCGATGTGGGCACATTTTATTTCAAACTGAGTATCTATCTATCGTTTGGGTATCTTTTCCAAATTGAGTATCTTTTCAATTCTCGTATGAGTATCATTTTGTACGGCTTTCTGATGCGAGTTTCTTTTGAATTTGAGAGTGTTTCCAGTGTGGGGGTGTGTTTCTTTCAAACTGAGTTTCTTTCTATCGTTTGAGTATCTTTTCCAATTTGTGTATATTTTCAATTCTCGTTTGAGTATCTTTCTGTATGGCTTTTCAAATTTGTGTTTCTTTTGAATTTGAGAGTATTTCTAGTGTGGGCGTGGGTTTCTTTCAAATTGAGTTTCTTTCTATCGTTTAAATGTCTTTTCCAAATTGAGTATCATTTCAATTCTCGTATGAGTATCTTTCTATACGGCTTTCTGATGCGAGTTTCTTTTGAATTTGAGTGCGTTTTCAGTGTTGACTTGTGTTTCTTTCAAACTGATTATCTTTCTATCGTTTAAGTATCTTTCCAATTAAAATTTGAGTATCTTTTCAATACAGTTTCAGTATCTTTCTGTAAGGCTTTCTGATGCGAGTTTCTTTTGAATTTGAGTGTGTTTTCAGTCTGGCGTGTATTTCTTTCAAACTGAGTATCTTTCTCTCGTTTGAGTATCTTTTCAATTCTCATATGAGAATCTTTCTGTACAGCTTTTTTATGCGAGTTTCTTTTGAATTTGAGAGTGTTTCTAGTGTGGGAGTGTGTTTCTTTCAAACTAAATATCTTTCTATCGTTTGAGTATCTTTTCCAATTTGAGTATCTTTTCAATTCTCGTATGACTATCTTTCTGTACGGCTTTCTGATGCAAGTTTCTTTTAGATTTGAGTGCGTTTTCAGTGTGGGCGTGTGTTTCTTTCACACCGAGTATCTTTCTATCGTTTGAGTATCTTTTCCAATTTGTGTATCTTTTTAATACAGTTTGAGTATCTTTCTGTACGGCTTTCTGATGCGAGTTTCTTATGAATTTGAGAGTGTTTCCAGTGTGGGAGTGTGTTTCTTTCAAACTGAGCATCTTTATCGTTTGAGTATCTTTCCAATTTGAGTATCTTTTCAATTCTCATATTAGTATCTTTCTGTACGGCTTTCTGATGCGAGTTTGTTTTGAATTTGAGAGTGTTTCCAATGTGGGCATGTGTTTCTTTCAAACAGAGTATATTTCTATCGTTTGAGTATCTTTTCCAATTTGTGTATCTTTTCAATACAATTTGAGTATCTTTCTGTACGTCTTTCTGATGCGAGTTTCTTTTGAATATGAGAGTGTTTGCATTGTGGGCGTGTGTTTCTTTGAAACTGAGTATCTTTATCGTTTGAGTATCTTTCCAATTTGAGTATCTTTTCAATACAGTTTGAGTATCTTTCTGTACGTCTTTCTGATGCGAGTTTCTATTGAATTTGAGAGTGTTTCGAGTGTGGGCGTGTGTTTCTTTCAAACTGAGTATCTTTCTATCGTTCGAGTATGTTTACTATTCTAATTTGTGTATCTTTTCAATTCTCGTTTGAGTTTCTTTCTGTAAGGCTTTCTGATGCGAGTTTCTTTTGAATTTGACTATGTTTTCAGTGTAGTCCTGTGTTTCTTTCAAACTGAGTATCTTTCTATTGTTTGAGTATGTTTTCGAATTTGAGTATCTTTTCAATTCTCGTATGAGTATCTTTCTGTACGGCTTTCTGATGCGAGTTTCTATTGAATTTGAGAGTGTTCCTCGTGTGGGGGTGTGTTTCTTTCACACTGAGTATCTTTTTATCGTTTGAGTACCTTTTCCAATTTGAATATCTTTTCAATTCTCGTATGAGTATGTTTCTATACGGCTTTCTGATCCGAGTTTCTTTTGAATTTGAGAGTGTTTTCAGTGTGGGCGTTGTTTCTTTCAAACTGAGTATCTTTCTATCATTTGAGTATCTTTCCAATTAAAATTTGAGTAACTTTTCAATACAGTTTGAGTATCTTTCTGTAAGGCTTTCTGATGCGAGTTTCTTTTGAATTTGAGAGTGTTTCCAATGTGGGCGTGTGTTTCTTTCAAACTGAGTTTTTCAATCGTTTGAGTATCTTTTACAATTCGAGTATCTTTTTAATTCTCGTATGAGTATCTTTCCGTACGGCTTTCTGATTCGAGTTTCTTTTGAATTTGAGAGTGTTTCCAGTGTGGGCGTGTGTTTCTTTCAAACTGAGTATATTTCTTTCGTTTGAGTATCTTTTCCAATTTGAGTATCTTTTCAATTCTCGTATGAGTATCTTTCTGTACAGCTTTTTGATACGAGTTTCTTTTGAATTTGAGAGTGTTTCCAGTGTCGGCGTGTGTTTCTTTCAAACAGAGTATCTTTCTATCGTTTGAGTATTTTTTCCAATTTTAGTATCTTTTCAATTCTCGTATCAGTATCTTTTCGTACGGCTTTCTGATGCGAGTTTCTTTTGAATTTGAGAGTGTTTCTAGTGTGGGCGTGTGTCTCTTTCAAACTGAGTATCTTTCTACCGTTTGCGTATCTCTACTATTCCAATTTGTGTATCTTTTCAATTCTCGTTTGAGTATCTTTTTGAACGGCTTTCTAATGCGAGTTTCTGTTGAATTTGAGAGTTTTGCAAATGTGGGGGTGTGTTTCTTTCGAACTTAGTATCTTTATATTGTTTGCGTATCTTTACTATTCTAATTTGTGTATCTTTTCAATTCTCGTTTGAGTTTCTTTCTGTAAGGCTTTCTGATGCGAGTTTCTTTTGAATTTGAGTGTGTTTTCAGTGTAGTCCTGTGTTTCTTTCAAACTGAGCATCTTTCTATCGTTTGAGTATGTTTTCGAATTTGAGTATCTTATCAATTGTCGTATGAGTATCTTTCTGTACGGCTTTCTGATGCGAGTTTCTATTGAATTTGAGAGTGTTCCTAGTGTGAGCGTGTGTTTTTTCACACTGAGTATCTTTTTATCGTTTGAGTACCTTTTCCAATTTGAATATCTTTTCAATTCTCGTATGAGTATATTTTTATACGGCTTTCTGATCCGAGTTTCTTTTGAATTTGAGAGTGTTTTCAGTGTGGGCGTGTGTTTCTTTCAAACTGAGTATCTTTCTATCGTTTGAGTATCTTTCCAATTAAAATTTGAGTATCTTTTCAATACAGTTTGAGTATCTTTCTATAAGGCTTTCTGATGCGAGTTTCTTTTGAATTTGAGAGTGTTTCCAATGTGGGCGTGTGTTTCTTTCAAACTGAGTTTTTCAATCGTTTGAGTATCTTTTACAATTCGAGTATCTTTTTAATTCTCGTATGAGTATCTTTCCGTACGGCTTTCTGATTCGAGTTTCTTTTGAATTCGAGAGTGTTTCCAGTGTGGGCGTGTGTTTCTTTCAAACTGAGTATTTTTCTATCGTTTGAGTATCTATCCCAATTTGAGTATCTTTTAAATTCTCGTTTCAGTATCTTTCTGTTCAGCTTTCTGATTCGAGTTTCTTTTGAATTTGAGAGTGTTTCCAGTGTGGGCGTGTGTCTCTTTCAAGCTGAGTATCTTTCTATCGTTTGCGTATCTTAACTATTCCAGTTTGTGTATCTTTTCAATTTTCGTTTAAGTATCTTTCTAAACGGCTTTCTGATATGAGTTTCTGTTGAATTTGAGAGTTTTGCAAGTGTGGGGGTCTACGGGTGGGTTTCTTTCAATTCTCGTTTGAGTATCTTTATGTAAGTTTTTCTCATGCGAGTTTCTATTGAATTTGAGTGTGTTTGCAATGTAGGCCTGTGTTACTTTCAAACTGAGTATCTTTCTATCGTTTGAGTATGTTTTCCAATTTGAGTCTCTTTTCAATTCTCGTATGAGTATCTTTCTGTAGTGCTTTCTGATGCGAGTTTCTTTTGAATTTGAGAGTGTTTCCAGTGTGGGCGTGTGTTTCTTTCCTACTTAGTATCTTACTATCGTTTGAGTATCTTTCCAATTAAAATTTGAGTACCTTTTCAATACAGTTTCAGTATCTTTCTGTAATGAATTTGAGAGTGTTCCTAGTGTGGGCGTGTGTTTCTTTCACACTGAGTATCTTTCTATCGTTTGAGTACATTTTCGAATTTCAATATCTTTTCAATTCTCGTATGATTATTTTCTATACCGCTTTCTGATGCGAGTTTCTATTGAATTTGAGTGTGTTTCAGTGTGGGCATGTGGTTCTTTCAAACTGAGTATCTTTCTATCGTTTGAGTATCTTTTCCACTTTGTGTAGCTTTTCAATACAGTTTGAGTACCATTCTATACGGCTTTCTGATGCGTGTTTGTTTTGAATTTGAGAATGTTTCCAGTGTGCATGTGTATTTCTTTCAAACTGAGTATGTTTCTATCATTTGAGTATCTTTCCCAATTTGAGTATCTTTTAAATTCTCGTTTCAGTATCTTTCTGTTCAGCTTTCTGATTTGAGTTTCTTTTGAATTTGAGAAGGTTTCCAGTGTAGGCGTGTGTCTCTTTCAACCTGAGTATCTTTCTATCGTTTGCGTATCTTTACTATTCCAATTTGTGTATCTTTTCAATTTTCGTTTAAGTATCTTTCTGACGGCTTTCTGATGTGAGTTTCTGTTGAATTTGAGAGTTTTGCAACTGTGGGGGTCTGCGGGTGGGTTTCTTTCAACTCTCGTTTGAGTATCTTTATGTAAGGCTTTCTCATGCGAGTTTCTATTGTATTTGGGTGTGTTTTCAGTGTAGGCCTGTGTTACTTTCAAACTGAGTATCTTTCTATCGGTTGAGTATGTTTTCCAATTTCAGTATCTTTTCAATTCTCGTATGAGTATCTTTTAGTACTGCTTTCTGATGCGAGTTTCTTTTGAATTTGAGAGTGTTTGCAGTGTGGGCGTGTGTTTCTTTCCTACTGAGTATCTTACTATCGTTTGAGTATCTTTCCAATTAAAATTTGAGTACCTTTTCAATACAGTTTGAGTATCTTTCTGTAATGAATTTGAGAGTGTTCCTAGTGTGGGCATGTGTTTCTTTCACACTGAGTATCTTTCTATCGTTTGAGTACCTTTTCGAATTTCAATATCTTTTCAATTCTCGTATGATTATCTTTCTATACCGCTTTCTGATGCGAGTTTCTATTGAATTTGAGTGTGTTTCAGTGTGGGCATATGGTTCTTTCAAACTGAGTATCTTTCTATCGTTTGAGTATCTTTTCCAATTTTTGTATCTTTTCAATACAGTTTGAGTACCGTTTTGTACGGTTTTCTGATGCGTGTTTGTTTTGAATTTGAGAATGTTTCCAGTGTGCGCGTATAATTCTTTCAAACTGAGTATCTTTCTATCATTTGAGTATCTTTCCCAATTTGAGTATCTTTTAAATTCTCGTTTTAGTATCTTTCTGTTCAGCTTTCTGATTCGAGTTTCTTTTGAATTTGAGAGTGTTTCCAGTGTGGGCGTGTGTCTCTTTCAACCTGAGTATATTTCTATCGTTTGCGTATCTTTACTATTCCTGCTTGTCTATCTTTTCAATTTTCGTTTAAGTATCTTTCTGAACGGCTTTCTGATGTGAGTTTTTGTTGAATTTGAGAGTTTTGCAAGTGTGGGGGTCTGCGGGTGGGTTTCTTTCAAACTGAGTATCTTTATATCGTTTGCGTATCTTTACTATACCAATTTGTGTATCTTTTCAATTCTCGTTTGAGTATCTTTCTGTAAGGCTTTCTCATGCGAGTTTCTATTGAATTTGAGTGTGTTTTCAGTGTAGGCCTGTGTTTCTTTCACACTGAGTATCTTTCTATCGTTTGAGTACCTTTTCGAATTTCAATATGTTTTCAACTCTCGTATGATTATCTTTCTATACGGCTTTCTGATGCGAGTTTTTATTGAATTTGAGTGTGTTTCAGTGTGGGCATGTGGTTCTTTCAAACTGAGTATCTTTCTATCATTTGAGTATCTTTTCCAATTTGTGTATCTTTTAAAAACAGTTTGAGTATCTTTCTGTACGGCTTTCTGATCCGAGTTTCTTTTTAATTTAAGAGTTTTTGAGTGTGGGTGTGTGTTTCTTTCAAACTGAGTATCTTTCTATCGTTTGAGTATCGTTCCAATTAAAATTTGAGTATCTTTTGAATACAGTTTAAGTATCTTTCTATAATGCTTTCTGATGCGAGTTTCTTTTGAATTTAATAGTGTTTCTAGTGTGGGCGTGTGTTTTTTTCAAACTGAGTCTTTCAATCGTTTGAGTTTCTTTTCCAATTCGAGTATCTTTTCAATTCTCGTATGAGTATCTTTCCGTACGGCTTTCTGATGCGAGTTTCTTTTGAATTTGAGAGTGTTTCCAGTGTGGGCGTGTGTTTCTTTCAAACTAAGTATCTTTTCCAATTTGTGTATCTTTTCAAAACAGTTTGAGTATCTTTCTGTACGGCTTTCTGATCCGAATTTCTTTTGAATTTGAGAGTTTTGCAGTGTGGGCGTGTGTTTCTTTCAAACTGAGTATCTTTCTATCGTTTGAGTATCTTTCCAATTAATATTTGAGTATCTTTTCAATACAGTTTGAGTATCTTTCTGTACGGCTTTCTGATACGAGTTTCTTTTGAATTTGAGAGTGTTTGCAGTGTGGGCGTGTGTTTCTGTCAAACTGAGTATCTTTCTATCGTTTGAGTATCTTTCCAATTAATATTTGAGTATCTTTTCAATACAGTTTGAGTATCTTTCTGTACGGCTTTCTGATCTGAGTATTTTGAATTTGAGAATGTTTGCAGTGTGGGCGTGTGTTTCTTTCAAACTGAGTATCTTTCAATCGTTTGAGTATTTTTCCAATTAAAATTTGAGTATCTTTTCAATACAGTTTGAGTATCTTTCTGTAAGGCTTTCTGATGCGAGTTTCTATTGAATTTGAGAGTGTTTCCAGTGTGGACGTGTGTTTCTTTCAAACTTAGTCTTTCAATCGTTTGAGTATCTTTTCCAATTCGAGTATCTTTTCAATTCTCGTATGAGTATCTTTCCGTACAGCATTCTGATGCGAGTTTCTTTTGAATTTGAGAGTGTTTCCAGTGTGGGCATCTGATTCTTTCAAACTGAGTATCTTTCTATCGTTTGCGTATCTTTCCAATTAAAATTTGAGTACCTTTTCAATACAGTTTGAGTATCTTTCTGTAAGTCTTTCTGATGCGAGTTTCTTTTGAATTTGAGTGTGTTTTCAGTGTGGGTATGTGGTTTTTTCAAACTGAGTATCTTTCAATCGTTTGAGTATCTTTCTGTACGGCTTTCTTATCCGAGTTTCTTTTGAATTTGAGAGTGTTTGCAGTGTGGGCGTGTGTTTCTTTTAAACTGAGTATCTTTCTATCATTTGAGTATCTTTCCAATTAAAATTTGAGTACCTGTTCAATACAGTTTGAGTATCTTTTGGTAAGGCTTTCTGATGCGAGTTTCTTTTGAATATGAGTGTGTTTTCAGTGTGGGCATGTGGTCGTTTCAAACTGAGTATCTTTCTATCGTTTGAGTATCTTTTGCTCTTTGTGTATCTTTTCAAAACAGTTTGAGTATATTTCGGTACGGCTTTCTTATCCGAGTTTCTTTTGAATTTGAGAGTGTTTGCAGTGTGAGCCTGAGTTTCTTTCAAACTGAGTATCTTTCTATCATTTGAGTATCTTTCCCAATTTGAGTATCTTTTAAATTCTCGTTTCAGTATCTTTCTGTTCAGCTTTCTGATTCGAGTTTCTTTTGAATTTGAGAGTGTTTGCAGTGTGGGCGTGTGTTTCTGTCAAACTGAGTATCTTTCTATCGTTTGAGTATCTTTCCAATTAATATTTGAGTATCTTTTCAATACAGTTTGAGTATCTTTCTGTACGGCTTTCTGATCTGAGTTTCTTTTGAATTTGAGAATGTTTGCAGTGTGGGCGTGTGTTTCTTTCAAACTGAGTATCTTTCTATCGTTTGAGTATTTTTCCAATTAAAATTTGAGTATCTTTTCAATACAGTTTGAGTATCTTTCTGTAAGGCTTTCTGATGCGAGTTTCTATTGAATTTGAGAGTGTTTCCAGTGTGGACGTGTGTTTCTTTCAAACTTAGTCTTTCAATCGTTTGAGTATCTTTTCCAATTCGAGTATCTTTTCAATTCTCGTATGAGTATCTTTCCGTACAGCTTTCTGATGCGAGTTTCTTTTGAATTTGAGAGTGTTTCCAGTGTGGGCATCTGATTCTTTCAAACTGAGTATCTTTCTATCGTTTGCGTATCTTTCCAATTAAAATTTGAGTACCTTTTCAATACAGTTTGAGTATCTTTCTGTAAGTCTTTCTGATGCGAGTTTCTTTTGAATTTGAGTGTGTTTTCAGTGTGGGTATGTGGTTTTTTCAAACTGAGTATCTTTCAATCGTTTGAGTATCTTTCTGTACGGCTTTCTTATCCGAGTTTCTTTTGAATTTGAGAGTGTTTGCAGTGTGGGCGTGTGTTTCTTTTAAACTGAGTATCTTTCTATCATTTGAGTATCTTTCCAATTAAAATTTGAGTACCTGTTCAATACAGTTTGAGTATCTTTTGGTAAGGCTTTCTGATGCGAGTTTCTTTTGAATATGAGTGTGTTTTCAGTGTGGGCATGTGGTTGTTTCAAACTGAGTATCTTTCTATCGTTTGAGTATCTTTTGCTCTTTGTGTATCTTTTCAAAACAGTTTGAGTATATTTCGGTACGGCTTTCTTATCCGAGTTTCTTTTGAATTTGAGAGTGTTTGCAGTGTGAGCCTGAGTTTCTTTCAAACTGAGTATCTTTCTATCATTTGAGTATCTTTCCCAATTTGAGTATCTTTTAAATTCTCGTTTCAGTATCTTTCTGTTCAGCTTTCTGATTCGAGTTTCTTTTGAATTTGAGAGTGTTTGCAGTGTGGGCGTGTGTTTCTGTCAAACTGAGTATCTTTCTATCGTTTGAGTATCTTTCCAATTAATATTTGAGTATCTTTTCAATACAGTTTGAGTATCTTTCTGTACGGCTTTCTGATCTGAGTTTCTTTTGAATTTGAGAATGTTTGCAGTGTGGGCGTGTGTTTCTTTCAAATTGAGTATCTTTCTATCGTTTGAGTATTTTTCCAATTAAAATTTGAGTATCTTTTCAATACAGTTTGAGTATCTTTCTGTAAGGCTTTCTGATGCGAGTTTCTATTGAATTTGAGAGTGTTTCCAGTGTGGGCGTGTGTTTCTTTCAAACTTAGTCTTTCAATCGTTTGAGTATCTTTTCCAATTCGAGTATCTTTTCAATTCTCGTATGAGTATCTTTCCGTACAGCTTTCTGATGCGAGTTTCTTTTGAATTTGAGAGTGTTTCCAGTGTGGGCATCTGATTCTTTCAAACTGAGTATCTTTCTATCGTTTGCGTATCTTTCCAATTAAAATTTGAGTACCTTTTCAATACAGTTTGAGTATCATTCTGTAAGTCTTTCTGATGCGAGTTTCTTTTGGATTTGAGTGTGTTTTCAGTGTGGGTATGTGGTTTTTTCAAACTGAGTATCTTTCAATCGTTTGAGTATCTTTCTGTACGGCTTTCTTATCCAAGTTTCTTTTGAATTTGAGAGTGTTTGCAGTGTGGGCGTGTGTTTCTTTTAAACTGAGTATCTTTCTATCATTTGAGTATCTTTCCAATTAAAATTTGAGTACCTGTTCAATACAGTTTGAGTATCTTTTGGTAAGGCTTTCTGATGCGAGTTTCTTTTGAATATGAGTGTGTTTTCAGTGTGGGCATGTGGTTGTTTCAAACTGAGTATCTTTCTATCGTTTGAGTATCTTTTGCTCTTTGTGTATCTTTTCAAAACAGTTTGAGTATATTTCGGTACGGCTTTCTTATCCGAGTTTCTTTTGAATTTGAGAGTGTTTGCAGTGTGAGCCTGAGTTTCTTTCAAACTGAGTATCTTTCTATCATTTGAGTATCTTTCCCAATTTGAGTATCTTTTAAATTCTCGTTTCAGTATCTTTATGTTCAGCTTTCTGATTCGAGTTTCTTTTGAATTTGAGAGTGTTTCCAGTGTGGGCGTGTGTCTCTTTCAACCTGAGTATATTTCTATCGTTTGCGTATCTTTACTATTTCTGTTTGTGTATCTTTTCAATTTTCGTTTAAGTATCTTTCTGAACGGCTTTCTGATGTGAGTTTTTGTTGAATTTGAGAGTTTTGCAAGTGTGGGGGTCTGCGGGTGGGTTTCTTTCAAACTGAGTATCTTTATATCGTTTGCGTATCTTTACTATACCAATTTGAGTATCTTTTCAATTCTCGTATGAGTATCTTTCTTTACTGCTTTCTGATGCGAGTTTCTTTTGAATTTGAGAGTGTTTGCAGTGTGGGCATGTGTTTCTTTCCTACTGAGTATCTTACTATCGTTTGAGTATCTTTCCAATTAAAATTTGAGTACCTTTTCAATACAGTTTTAGTATATTTCTATAAAGAATTTGAGAGTGTTCCCAGTGTGGGCGTGTGTTTCTTTCACACTGAGTATCTTTCTATCGTTTGAGTACCTTTTCGAATTTCAATATGTTTTCAACTCTCGTATGATTATCTTTCTATACGGCTTTCTGATGCGAGTTTTTATTGAATTTGAGTGTGTTTCAGTGTGGGCACGTGGTTCTTTCAAACTGAGTATCTTTCTATCATTTGAGTATCTTTTCCAATTTGTGTATCTTTTAAAAACAGTTTGAGTATCTTTCTGTACGGCTTTCTGATCCGAGTTTCTTTTGAATTTAAGAGTTTTTGAGTGTGGGTGTGTGTTTCTTTCAAACTGAGTATCTTTCTATCGTTTGAGTATCGTTCCAATTAAAATTTGAGTATCTTTTCAATACAGTTTGAGTATATTTCTATAAAGAATTTGAGATTGTTCCCAGTGTGGGCGTGTGTTTCTTTCACACTGAGTATCTTTCTATCGTTTGAGTACCTTTTCGAATTTCAATATGTTTTCAACTCTCGTATGATTATCTTTCTATACGGCTTTCTGATGCGAGTTTTTATTGAATTTGAGTGTGTTTCAGTGTGGGCATGTGGTTCTTTCAAACTGAGTATCTTTCTATCATTTGAGTATCTTTTCCAATTTGTGTATCTTTTAAAAACAGTTTGAGTATCTTTCTGTACGGCTTTCTGATCCGAGTTTCTTTTGAATTTAAGAGTTTTTGAGTGTGGGTGTGTGTTTCTTTCAAACTGAGTATCTTTCTATCGTTTGAGTATCGTTCCAATTAAAATTTGAGTATCTTTTCAATACAGTTTAAGTATCTTTCTATAATGCTTTCTGATGCGAGTTTCTTTTGAATTTAATAGTGTTTCTAGTGTGGGCGTGTGTTTTTTTCAAACTGAGTCTTTCAATCGTTTGAGTTTCTTTTCCAATTTGAGTATCTTTTCAATTCTCGTATGAGTATCTTTCCGTACGGCTTTCTGATGCGAGTTTCTTTTGAATTTGAGAGTGTTTCCAGTGTGGGAGTGTGTTTCTTTCAAACTAAGTATCGTTTCCAATTTGTGTATCTTTTCAAAACAGTTTGAGTATCTTTCTGTACGGCTTTCTGATCCGAGTTTCTTTTGAATTTGAGAGTTTTGCAGTGTGGGCGTGTGTTTCTTTCAAACTGAGTATCTTACTATCGTTTGAGTATCTTTCCAATTAAAATTTGAGTACCTTTTCAATACAGTTTGAGTATATTTCTATAAAGAATTTGAGATTGTTCCCAGTGTGGGCGTGTGTTTCTTTCACACTGAGTATCTTTCTATCGTTTGAGTACCTTTTCGAATTTCAATATGTTTTCAACTCTCGTATGATTATCTTTCTATACGGCTTTCTGATGCGAGTTTTTATTGAATTTGAGTGTGTTTCAGTGTGGGCACGTGGTTCTTTCAAACTGAGTATCTTTCTATCATTTGAGTATCTTTTCCAATTTGTGTA
The DNA here is from genome assembly GCF_933775445.1 of Argentina anserina. Lineage (NCBI taxonomy): Eukaryota > Viridiplantae > Streptophyta > Magnoliopsida > Rosales > Rosaceae > Argentina > Argentina anserina. The sequence goes on from NC_065872.1 coordinate 20,821,791, forward strand.
TCTTTTAAAAACAGTTTGAGTATCTTTCTGTACGGCTTTCTGATCCGAGTTTCTTTTGAATTTAAGAGTTTTTGAGTGTGGGTGTGTGTTTCTTTCAAACTGAGTATCTTTCTATCGTTTGAGTATCGTTCCAATTAAAATTTGAGTATCTTTTCAATACAGTTTGAGTATATTTCTATAAAGAATTTGAGATTGTTCCCAGTGTGGGCGTGTGTTTCTTTCACACTGAGTATCTTTCTATCGTTTGAGTACCTTTTCGAATTTCAATATGTTTTCAACTCTCGTATGATTATCTTTCTATACGGCTTTCTGATGCGAGTTTTTATTGAATTTGAGTGTGTTTCAGTGTGGGCATGTGGTTCTTTCAAACTGAGTATCTTTCTATCATTTGAGTATCTTTTCCAATTTGTGTATCTTTTAAAAACAGTTTGAGTATCTTTCTGTACGGCTTTCTGATCCTAGTTTCTTTTGAATTTAAGAGTTTTTGAGTGTGGGTGTGTGTTTCTTTCAAACTGAGTATCTTTCTATCGTTTGAGTATCGTTCCAATTAAAATTTGAGTATCTTTTCAATACAGTTTAAGTATCTTTCTATAATGCTTTCTGATGCGAGTTTCTTTTGAATTTAATAGTGTTTCTAGTGTGGGCGTGTGTTTTTTTCAAACTGAGTCTTTCAATCGTTTGAGTTTCTTTTCCAATTTGAGTATCTTTTCAATTCTCGTATGAGTATCTTTCCGTACGGCTTTCTGATGCGAGTTTCTTTTGAATTTGAGAGTGTTTCCAGTGTGGGAGTGTGTTTCTTTCAAACTAAGTATCTTTTCCAATTTGTGTATCTTTTCAAAACAGTTTGAGTATCTTTCTGTACGGCTTTCTGATCCGAGTTTCTTTTGAATTTGAGAGTTTTGCAGTGTGGGCGTGTGTTTCTTTCAAACTGAGTATCTTACTATCGTTTGAGTATCTTTCCAATTAAAATTTGAGTACCTTTTCAATACAGTTTGAGTATATTTCTATAAAGAATTTGAGATTGTTCCCAGTGTGGGCGTGTGTTTCTTTCACACTGAGTATCTTTCTATCGTTTGAGTACCTTTTCGAATTTCAATATGTTTTCAACTCTCGTATGATTATCTTTCTATACGGCTTTCTGATGCGAGTTTTTATTGAATTTGAGTGTGTTTCAGTGTGGGCATGTGGTTCTTTCAAACTGAGTATCTTTCTATCATTTGAGTATCTTTTCCAATTTGTGTATCTTTTAAAAACAGTTTGAGTATCTTTCTGTACGGCTTTCTGATCCGAGTTTCTTTTGAATTTAAGAGTTTTTGAGTGTGGGTGTGTGTTTCTTTCAAACTGAGTATCTTTCTATCGTTTGAGTATCGTTCCAATTAAAATTTGAGGATCTTTTCAATACAGTTTAAGTATCTTTCTATAATGCTTTCTGATGCGAGTTTCTGTTGAATTTAATAGTGTTTCTAGTGTGGGCGTGTGTTTTTTTCAAACTGAGTCTTTCAATCGTTTGAGTTTCTTTTCCAATTCGAGTATCTTTTCAATTCTCGTATGAGTATCTTTCCGTACGGCTTTCTGATGCGAGTTTCTTTTGAATTTGAGAGTGTTTCCAGTGTGGGCGTGTGTTTCTTTCAAACTAAGTATCTTTTCCAATTTGTGTATCTTTTCAAAACAGTTTGAGTATCTTTCTGTACGGCTTTCTGATCCGAGTTTCTTTTGAATTTGAGAGTTTTGCAGTGTGGGCGTGTGTTTCTTTCAAACTGAGTATCTTTCTATCGTTTGAGTATCTTTCCAATTAATATTTGAGTATCTTTTCAATACAGTTTGAGTATCTTTCTGTACGGCTTTCTGATACGAGTTTCTTTTGAATTTGAGAGTGTTTGCAGTGTGGGCGTGTGTTTCTGTCAAACTGAGTATCTTTCTATCGCTTGAGTATCTTTCCAATTAATATTTGAGTATCTTTTCAATACAGTTTGAGTATCTTTCTATACGGCTTTATGATCTGAGTTTCTTTTGAATTTGAGAATGTTTGCAGTGTGGGCGTGTGTTTCTTTCAAACTGAGTATCTTTCTATCGTTTGAGTATTTTTCCAATTAAAATTTGAGTATCTTTTCAATACAGTTTGAGTATCTTTCTGTAAGGCTTTCTGATGCGAGTTTCTTTTGAATTTGAGAGTGTTTCCAGTGTGGGCGTGTGTTTCTTTCAAACTTAGTCTTTCAATCGTTTGAGTATCTTTTCCAATTCGAGTATCTTTTCAATTCTCGTTTGAGTATCTTTCCGTGCGGCTTTCTAATGCGAGTTTCTTTTGAATTTGAGAGTGTTTCCAGTGTGGGCGTGTGTTTCTTTCAAACTGAGTATCTTTTTATCGTTTGCGTATCTTTCCTATTAAAATTTGAGTACCTTTTCAATACAGTTTGAGTATATTTCTGTAAGGCTTTCTGATGCGATTTTCTGTTGAATTTGATTGTGTTTTTAGTGTGGGCCTGTGTTTCTTTCAAACTGAGTATCTTTCTATCGTTTGAGTATCTTTTCCAATTTTTGTATCTTTTCAATACAGTTTTAGTATCTTTCTGCACGGCTTTCTGATGTGTGTTTATTTTGAATTTGAGAGTGTTTCCAGTGTGGGGGTGTGTTTCATTCAAACTGGGTATCTTTATGATCGGTTCGATTACTCGAGATCAATATTAACCCTATAAGCATCGTTAGTAGTATAAAGCAAGAGGGTATCGTTCACAAACCGGGAATCCAATGATAGAGCGTTTTGTTAGAACGTCTATAAAATACCCTGAAAAATATCATCGTTAGTATAGAATAAGCATGGATCGTTCAGTCCGGGGAATCAAAAGGGCCTCAACACTTATCATGTTATTGGGGGATTTGAGTTTGGATTCTATAACTACTACTTAAAATAAATCCTAAATTACTTATATACAATTGATCAACCATTCATCACATAACCAAAACTCGAATTTCACTCAAGAAACATGTAAAACACATGTAGAACAGCATATAGGCAGCAACTTATTTTCGATTCTTTCTAAGTACATTTCAATTCCAATTCTAATTAGAGTCCGAAGCGGTTCATCTAATCGTTAAGACTTCTTAATTATTTAGAATCAACGAAGCGTCCAATCCTAAACATATGCTAAAAAGAGTTCAACATAACGAAGCGTTCTAGTCAAACAACAAAGTAGCACATAAGCACATTAAGTCGAATTGGAGACATGTAAGCAAGCATGGCGTCACTCATCTTAATTAAGCATGCAAATTCCTAGAACTACCATAGCCCTATATAAGTATCCATAATTGAAACACGAAGCGCATATTCAATCGATGAACACTTTGGTGAATTAAATCGCAACCCTAGGAGAACCATGACCTTGGCTTCCTCTAGCATTGATTCATATGCATGAATTCAAGGAATATATTGAAATAAAACCTAAATTAATTTCGAAAACCTACTGCCCCTATATATTATACACGGATTCAAACATCTTTCATGAGTTTAAACAATCAAAACATAGAACCAAAGAAGTCTGAATTTATGCTCTTCATATATAAAACCGAAAATCACATCCAAGAGTTCATACAATAAAATCGAAAATTGCAGAAAATAAAAAGAAAGATTACAAGCCATGGATGAATCACACATTAGAAACCTTGAAGGATGAAGCAAGGATGAATTCGGATTTGGAGAGGCAAGGAGATGAGCACGGCTTGGTGGAGATGGATGAAGTTTTTGGCTTGTAATTTTCTGGATGGATTTTGGCAGAATTTCGGCTTGCTTTGTGAGAGAATGGTGATGAATTTTATGAAGGGAGGCCGAGCTATATATAGAGGAAGGAGGAGAAGAGGCTGCTAGGGTTTTGGGCTGATCCATGGAGGATGCACGGCTGTGATGTTGCTGCCATGATGAGATCGAATGGCTCTCCTTTTTCCTTGGATTAATTCAGCTCTTATCCCCTTGTTTCTCTAGGGTTACACACGGCTGGACTCCTTTTTATTTGCTGAATTGATAAGGCACGTCATCTCCTAGTTATTCTCTTAAAGCTTCACACGAATTGGACTTCTTCTCCTTAATGAATATGGACGGCATGAAAGCTTCCTTGTTGCACACAACCTCCTTGTTTTCCTCAAGCCGTGAGTTTTATCTTCAGCTGATTGTATATGCACGACATGGCCTCTCCTATTATCTTGTGTAACTCGGATTTGAACTCCTTCTTTATCTCTTTGAATTATCTCTTCAATCTGAAAATAAGAAAAGAAAATCAATAGTAAGAGATAATGTATTTCGAAAATCATGTTCTAATCTAGACATTAGTTGTCTTAAAAAGACACATGTAATAGGTCAGCTCAACTAGATTAGGAAAGTTTCTAATTTGCAAAAAGGAAACTTACTAGAATAAGTAAGTTACTAGAACATGAAAGTTCATTTAGGAAAGTTTCGTAATAAGAGTTTGAGTTCAAGTAGGACTTTCCAAAATGGCACGTTTCTTAGCCTAACAAGGATTTCTAATGCAAACATGACTCTCAAGATATCGCCAATGCGACCAAAACGTAGAAAGATGAAGACTCCTAATTCAACTAGGTTTCCTAGTCCTATAAGGATTCCTACTCAAACTAGGACTCTAGACCAATTCTTCGTTTTTAACTCGTTTAAGTACAAAAACACATCCATAACCATCCAAGACTCCTATTGTGACTCAATGACTCGATAATACAACAATAAGGGTTAAGCAAAGTACAAATGGAGGTAAAACAATATTAAGAATGTAGCACAAAGTGCTCCTATCATCCAACCAGGGTAAAGAATCACAAACATTTAACCATGAATTCATAAGAGTTTAAGAGATTTGATATAGGATCGGATCAAGAACATAAAAATAAATCCTAAACTAATATATACTTGTGATCAACCAACCAACACATAAACATCACCAAACAAATCGTCACAAGTAGCTTCAAAATCATAATCTCATCCTATGCAAACACCGAGCATTAGCGGACAAGTATTGAGTGAACAAACAACAACCTAATGCCGAACTAGGTTACTTAGCGCATCCCTAACTCGAAACATGGCCTTGTAATCCTATCTTAGCGCTTAGAAATTACAAGGTAACATGTCTTTCTCAATCTTACCACTTCATTGATTCATCTCTTATCTAATTACTTAGCGCATCTTAGATAACAAACAGATCATGGTTAATTCCTAGTGATTACTAACAAGTCAAGCATGTCACTTACTTTAACAAGTTATCAAAAACACTTAAGAATCCTATATGCAAAACTAACTTAGCGCCTTGAATCACATATAGTTAACGCCCAAGAAAGAGAATCATTAAATCATTGAATTATAAACTCACGATATCTACATAGAAATCATAGACAACAAAATCAGAACTACTTTATAACATCTTGCAAAATCGTATACTACATGAGAGTATTCCACAAATTCGGAACTAGCCAAAAACATAAACACAACATCACACAAAGAATCCAAACCGAAAACATAAGTGAAGAAGTAACGAGTTACACTTTGTAAATCTCCTTAGCGGTATCAAAACAAGGCAGCATGGCTTCAACTTGAATGGCAATCCGAGGCGTAGCGCTTTGGATCGAATGGAGTGAAGGGACGATGGTGTTTTCGCCTTGAATGGCTTTGAGGATGATGAGTAGTGTTTAAGGCAGAGCTTTGGCTAGTCTTGTGAGCAAGGTTGATGATCATTTTATGTGCAAATGAGGTGCTATATATAGAGGAAGAAACCCAAGGGAGGATGGCCACAAAGTCCACAAAGTTGAAACCAAATTGGTTGAGGTTTCCTAGATTCGGCAGATCTGACCTTTGTCCCTTGTTGTGGCCATAACGTTCTCTAAACAATAGATATTGAGATGATTCCAACTGGCAATTTCAACTAGACTTCCGTGGATTTTCATCCATATATCATGCACTTTCTCAATCATTATGAGCTGTCCAGGGGAGCTCGTCAAAGTTGGATGATCTACAGTGCCAGAATTCTGATTTCTATAAGGATTGCATATCTTTTGCATTAATTGCATATCTTCTTCCTCCTTTAATGCTGATTTCTTTTGCACAAATTTCTTCCTTTGAATTAGGGAGGAAGCAAAAGTCTTAATTGTTGCAGCCATGTTTGATTTTTCTTACCTCTCCTCATTAAATTTGCTGCATGCCTTCTTTGACTTTCTTGCCTCTTCTCATTTAATTTGCTGCATGCCTTCTTTGATATTCTTTGGTGCAGGGATTTATGGATATTTTGATACATATTTGTTCTCTATATGCAGGAGGAACAAACTCCCAAGTTTCCCTCATTGCCCTTGGATCAAAAGCAAATCAATGGCTGAAATAATTCCGTCGAGCTCACTGGACCTCCGAGTAATGATTCGGTCATATCTCCCTGTAGAAAATAAGATATTGATTTGATTCCAAATCCTACAGAAACTAGACTCAAAATCCTTTGTATCCATATAAGGTACGTCTTCTAACGCAATTGGAGCTATCAGGGGAGCCCGTCGAAGTTGAATTACAAATCTTGACAGCATTTTCATTCTTGCATGGATTGGGCTTTTAAGTGTCTCTTCTTCTCTTTCCTTGTGGAACTAGGATTGCTTTCCTTCTCCAACATGGATTTGTATTTCCTAATAAGAATAAGTATATTAGAAACAAAGAAATACGAAAGGATGAATCATACTCGAACAAGGAATCATATCTCAACAAGGATTATTAACACTTAGCACGATTTCATCATCAATTCACTTATAATTGATATAAGCTCTACCTAAACAATTATTCATACAAAAAAAAACTAAAACATACTAAATAAGAGGTAACAAAGAGTAAGAATAGGGCATAAACGCATTAAGAACGTCACACTTTGTGCTCCTATCAACAACCCCATACTTAAGCTTCGCTAGTCCCTTAGCAAACACTAGAAAAGGGAAACAAAAACATAAAACAAAAATCAATACAACTAAACTAATGACTCAACTATAATGCCGTCAACATTCTGTCTCAGAGATCTAAAAACTTATAGCATCAAGAATAACTTCAATGGTTAATAAACATGAAATCTCGCATAACAAGTAAGACATGGCAGAAACATAGGTGATTGTAAGCTCAACATGTTCAAAACAAGTTCAAATTCAATTCACAAGGGATATGCACTCCAAATATTTTCTCTCAAGAACATGGCATATGCTTAAAAGCTTTTCACACATAAGAGTTATGAACACATAGTGAATTCGAAAACCTCATGAAAGATACCAATCATATGCACAAATGAACCCAAACCATATGCTTACTCATGAAACAAACTCCACAAATCAAGAGCTACTCATTTTAAGAATCATGCGGATCTTTATAAAAGGTAGGCTTAGGCTCGGTAAGGATATCATTTTTCAGGTAAAAGGAATCACAAATGTCATCCTCAAGACTTAGCAGAGCAAAAATCATCCACCTTATGTCGCCATACTCCATAAAACAATGGCCAATTTTATCATGTTGGACCTATTTTTCACTCTAAATATTGTGAAAACGAACAAAGGCTAAAGTACAATATTATTGAGCCTTCAACAAATACATCACAACTCCAAATTCACATCAAACATAGTTATGCCGTAACTTCTTTATATATATTTGTTCTTTCAAGCCATGTTCATGTATTTTTCTCTTTTTCTTCTCACGACTTCTTTCTATTTTTTTTTCATTCTCTTCACCCTTTTCATACGGAACAAATACATAGTATAACCCCACACTTGAATCGAATTATCACTCCATAGTAACACCAAGAATTGGCTCTGCCAAGCCTCGAGAACAAGGTAGAGATATAACTATACTAAGCAAGGATATTAACATGTTGGTGATGAAAGAAAAGGTTTAACGTAAGCTCAAATGGGTTAATACTAAGGTGTCCCAAGCAGGGCTCAAATAAGGCATACGGCTTTTTGGTTTAAGTGGTGGAATCCTAAAAAGATCCAACAATCCTTTTCAAAATCAGAGTACATTATGATAAAAGTTTTGAAAGTTTCACAAAGTAAGTTCTAGCATTCTCTAGTTCATTGCAATTCTATGGCATATGAATTGATCAAAATAGATGTAATGAGGTTATATAGCCAAGAAACGATAGATTAAACTCTTCAAAGAAAGGCACATATATGGCTCGAAACTCACAAAGGTTAGATGAATTCAAACAAGTACGGAACATGCTCATTCTGTACCTAAGTTTCAAAATCCTCATCTGTTACATGTTCGTACAATCTCTACACATCGATTAACCATCAAATAGCAATTAAGTTCAATTCAATATTGTGATCATCTATCAACCATAAATTCAAAGATCAACTCATCATAGACAGTTAAAGGTATACCTAAGACTCAAGACAAAATCAAAACAACAAAATAAAAATCAAAGCAACAAATACACCGAATGATGTATACCCCACCCCACACTTAAAACTTACATTGCCCTCAATGTACAATATGATAAGCAATGAAAATTAAAAAGAGATAAGGGATAAGAAAATGCAAACACTCATTGATGGCTCCTTCATTGGCTTAAATTTATAGTCCAAAGCCTAGACTATCTCCAGAATTTCACTTGCTTGCCGTAGGTTCAAGGAGAGAAGTCTCCTCCACGTTATGCTCCACAAAGTTCTCATAGTATGGCTTCAAGCGATGTCCATTGACCTGAAATTCCTTTCCATTTATTGCACTCTTAATCCTGATAGCACCAGAAGAGAAAATGTGAGTAATAACAAATGGGCCAAGCCACCTTGAACGAAGCTTGCCTGGAAACAACTTAGGTCGAGAATGAAACAAAAGAACTTTCTGCCCAATGACAAAGTGTTTCTTCCTAATCATACGGTCATGGAACGATTTGGTCTTCTCCTTGTAAATCATAGCCGAATCATAGGCCTCATTTCGAATCTCTTCAAGCTCATGCAATTGCAATTTCCTATGCAATTCGGCCTCGTCAATGTCAATGTTAAGATTCTTCACAGCCCACCATGCACGATGCTCAAGCTCCACGGGTAGATGGCATGCCTTGCCATAAACTAATCGAAACGGTGACATTCCAAGAGGAGTCTTGTATGCGGTTCTATAAGCCCAAAGAGCATCATCTAATCTTTGAGACCAATCTTTGCGTGATGGTCCAACTGATTTCTCTAAAATTATCTTGATCTCTCGATTAGAAAGCTCAACTTGTCCACTTGTTTGGGGGTGATAAGGCGTAGCAACCTTATGGTTGATACCATACTTCCTCAACAACGCCTCAATGGTCCGGTTGCAAAAATGAGATCCTCCATCACTAATGATTGCTCTTGGCATACCAAACCTAGAGAAAATGTTAGAACGAAGGAAATCTGCAACAACTCGAGAATCATTAGTCCGGGTGGCTTTTGCTTCCACCCATTTCGAAACATAATCAACACAAACGAGTATGTACAAGAAACCATTAGAGTTTGGAAAAGGTCCCATGAAATCGATACCCCAACAATCAAATAGTTCAACACTCAAGATAGGATGCATTGGCATTTGATCTCTAGAACCTATGTTTCCCATGCGTTGGCATCTATCACAAGTCATGCAAAACTTGTATGCATCTTTAAAGATCGTAGGCCAAAAGAAACCACATTCCAACACCTTAAGAGCAGTCCTACGTGAACCAAAATGTCCTCCACCAGACTCAGAATGGCAAAAAGTAAGTATAGAATGATGTTCAGATTCAGGGACACACCTCCTAATGATTTGATCAACACAATGTTTCCACAAGTATGGTTCATCCCAAACATAATACTTAGCTAATGCCTTGAGTCTATTCTTTTGAGCATGCGATAAAGTATCCGGAAATTGCTTAGAAACTAGATAATTCACAATATCTGCATACCATGGCTCACTCACCTCAACTCGAAAGAGTTGCTTATCCGGGAAACTCTCTTGGATAGCCAAGGGCTCAGCATCTCTCACCAAACGACTCAAATGATCCGCCACAACATTGTCACTGCCCTTCTTGTCCTTGATCTCGAGATCGAACTCTTGGAGTAAGAGAATCCATCGAATCAATCTTAGTTTGGCATCCTTCTTCGTCATTAAGTACTTCAAAGCTGCATGGTCAGTGTAAACAATAACTTTGGATTGAAGTAAGTAAGAACGAAACTTATCTAGAACAAAGATCACGGCAAGAAGTTCTTTTTCAGTTGTGGTGTAGTTTTGTTGAGGATCATTGAGCGTTTGTGAGGCATAATAGATGGCATAGGGCTGCTTATCCTTCCTCTGCCCTAGCACGGCTCCAACTGCATAGTCGGAGGCATCACACATCAACTCAAATGGCAAGGACCAATCCAGCGGTGCCATGATTGGTGCCGAAGTTAAGAGCTTCTTCAAAGTCTCGAATGCAAGCTTGCAATCATCATCAAAGTGAAAGGGAACGTCTTTTTGAAGCAATGAACTCATTGGTCTCGCAATCTTGGAAAAGTCCTTGATAAACCTACGATAGAAACCTGCATGTCCAAGAAACGATCGAACATCCCTCACACTTGTGGGGAGGGGTAAGTGACGTACAAGATCTATTTTAGACGTATCAACCTCAATTCCTCTAGATGAAACAATATGGCCTAAGACAATGCCTTGCGTAACCATGAAATGACATTTTTCCCAATTCAAAACCAAGTTAGTTTCTTCACAACGTTTAAGCACAAGTTCCACATTCTCTAAACATGCATCGAAATTCTCACCATAAACAGAGAAATCATCCATGAAAACTTCAATTTTAGAACCAATATACTCAGAGAAAATGTGATACATACAACGTTGAAACGTACCTGGAGCGTTGCATAAACCAAAAGGCATGCGACGATACGCAAACGTACCAAAAGGGCATGTGAATGTCGTCTTTTCTTGATCTTCCTCCGCAACACTAATTTGATTGTATCCACTATATCCATCAAGGAAACAATAGAAAGAATCACCCGCCAATCTCTCAAGCATTTGATCAATGAATGGCAACGGCATGTGATCCTTCCTTGTTGTGGCGTTGAGCTTTCTATAGTCGATACACACACGGTGACCAGTCACCGTCCTTTGAGGCACGAACTCATTATCTTTGTTCTTTACCACCGTGATTCCTGACTTCTTTGGCACAACTTGAATGGGAGAGATCCACCTACTATCCGAGATGGGGTAGATCACGCCACAATCGTGCAACTTAGTGATTTCATCCTTTACAACTTGCATCATTGGTGGATGAAGGCGTCTTTGACATTCCTTGGTTGGTTTGGCACCATCTTCAAGCAAAATTCGGTGCACACACTTGGTAGGACTGATTCCTTTGATGTTGGCTAGGGTCCATCCTATTGCCGTCTTGTGTTTCTTTAACACTTCAATCAATCTCTCCTCTTTTCCCTCGTTGAGTGCAGATGAAATGATCACGGGCAATGTATCCTCATCTCCCAAAAATGCATACTTCAAGTGGTTTGGAAGAACCTTAAGATCAAGCTTTGGGGCTTGCACCACAGAAGGAAAATTCTTATTAGTGGTTAAGAAAATTGGACTAGGAGAGACATAACTTACCTCACGTGGCGAAAACTCAAAAGAGGCCACATTCTCTAGTACAAATGATGGCACGGCATCATGGGCTTCCAACTCAGAAACATTGGAGCCATCACTTGTAAATTCGGCCGCTTGGGTAATGGTGAGTACCAACTCGTCATGTGCCAAGGTATATAGATAGTTATCTGCAAGGGAATCAAGAATGTCAACTGAAAAACAATCACTTAATTCCGAAAGGGGATACCTCATGGCTTCAAAGATGTTGAAGCTAAACACTTCACGTCGAACTCAAAGGTGAGTGATCCACTAAACACATCAATATCCGTTCTTGCAGTCCTCATAAAGGGACGCCCCAACAGAATAGGGACCTCCTTGTCATCTGCTTCAGTTGGCTCCATGTCAAGGACATAGAAGTCCGCAGGGAATATCAAGCTCGAAACCTGCACAAGAACATCTTCAACATAGCCCAAAGGGACTTTGTTGGAACAATCTGCCAATCGAATCACAACATTATCTCGTTTCAAATCACCTAGACCTAGATCCTCATAAATATAGTAAGGCATTACATTGATTGATGCACCTAAGTCTAACATTATCTTTTCAAATGTCATGTTTCCGATTGTACAAGGGATAGAAAAACTCCCTGGATTCTTAAGCTTTGGTGGTAGCTTCCGTTGGAGCACGGCAAAAACCGTCTCACTCATTGTGACAACCTCCTAGGATTCTGTTGTATGCATTCAATAAGAGGCATGTTCACTTCCACCTTCTTGAAAATGTCGAGCATGACTTGATCAGAGTCATTCTTCTTTTGCTTTGCAAATCTATTGGGGAAGGGAACACGAGGAAGAGCATTAGTTGAAACTAAACCACTAGAGTTAGGATCCTTACCTTTGTCATGCGCGTCATGATCACTTGTGGGAACAGGCACGACATCATTAGCTTTAGAGGAGGCAGGGTCCTTCTCTATGTCATTAGCATTGAAACTCTCGGCCTCTTTTCCTTTAGAAGGCACAGCCTTCTTGTTTTGCTACAATTGAGAATCCAAGATCCTCCCACTTTTTGTCATCATGGCCTTCACGTTAGGATTTGGCTTAGTTTGGCTCGGCAACTGACCTCCTTCATGAATCTTGCCCATGAAGTCGATCACTTGTCCCATCTGCATCTTAAGCTCGGTTATGTCTTTAGAATGAGCATGTTGACCTGTAACTAAAGCTTGAGTAGCAGAGTTTAAATTTTGTTGCCCTTGAGCAAGGGACTTCAAAAGTTCATCATAGTTAGGTGCAGATACATTATTCGAACCATGCACATTAGAGTTAAAGGGAACATAACCGTGAGGTACCTGAGGCCTTACAAACAAACCTGAAGGATGAGGTCCTTGACCTTGAGCATTGGACGGTTGAGCATTGGTGTTCCAGCGAAAGTTGGGATGGTCTCTAAGTCCAGGATTGTATGTGTTCGAGTAAGGATCGTACCTAGGCCTTTGTTGCCCCATGAAGTTCAACTCCTCTTCAGTTATTGCACCATTTGGACAATTCTCGGTGGTGTGGTCCTTGAATGAATAAATGCCACACGCTTGAGTGTTGATGGTCGAACCATTGAATGCCTTGACTAGAACATCAAGCTTTCTTTCTAAAGTAGCCATTTGATTCCTTGTATCAACGTCATACACTCCACGGCTCTTGCTTCCTCTCTTTTCCTTAGAACTAAATTGGCGATTGTTGTCTGCCAAGTCATCAATCAAGGTGTAAGCTTCTTGACTGGTCTTGTTCATGAATGTGCAGCCACATGCCGAATCCACCATACTCTTGTTAATGGTGTCGAGTCCTTCATAGAAGAATTGCACCAAGTCATCCAACGAAATACCATGGTGAGGGCACTTTCTTTGTAGTTCTTGAAATTCCTCCCATGCCTCGTAGAGTGAATCACCATCCTTTTGAGTGAAGTTCTGAATCTCCCTCCTTAGTCTTTTCGTGAGTTGAGCAGGGAAGAATTGTTTCAAGAACTTCCTAGTCATTTCATCCCATGTGGTGATGATTCCCGGAGGCAGAGAGTACAACCAACGTTTAGCATCGTCCTTAAGGGTAAATGGAAACAAAAGCAACCTCAAGCCTTCTTGAGACAGATGATGAATCGATTGGAGCTTGCAAATGTCCAAGAACTCCCTAAGGTGAACATTAGGGTCTTCCATTGAGGAACCAGAATACTTAGACAGCTGCCCAAGCAATTGAACCGGAATTGAGAAGTTGGCTTCATTAGGTGGAGTGAAAGCAATGCATGAAGGTGATTCAGGGGTGGTGGGGATGAAAGCATTCTTGAGTGCCATTGGAGCACCAACATGAACTATATCACGGTCCGCAATTGTGTCTGTCTCTGAATTGAAGATGAAGGGAAAGAAAGGATCCTCCTCTTCTTCTGATCTAGGTGAAGAGTTCAAGATTTAATTTCTTGGAGATGATTCGAAATCTAAGGGTCCACTCGTGAAAGAGTTGTTTAAATCTCGAAGTGCTTGAATTCGATCTTTGAGCTCTTGTGCTCTCTTAGATATTTTGGAAATGCATAATTCCTGTAATACAAAAGTTAAAGGGTTAGCATTGAAGGATACAAAATGAAGACATGAATCGTGCCCTTCCTTGGTCATATACGCAGCACCCTTATGGAAGAGGCACGACAACTATGTTGTCATGTTACAAAGTTAGTTCTTTACGTTTACAAAGTTCATACAATTCACAAGTTCTTTTTGCTATTTCAATGATTGAATGATCGATTGATTCTAAGTTGTAAACCGAGGTGGACGTGCGGCCTAAGTATGGATGTCTATACACAAGATCAAGTCTTTGTTTCAGAAGGCCGTATAGCTCAATTAGAGATAGTGAACATGGTAGGACTCATTTGTTGAACTACGGAGAGCGAACTCCCTATCGACTCCATCACCGAGATGTATATCAGTCAATAGTTCTCTGAGATCCAATTTTGGTCCCATGCACCAGGGTAATAAAAGAGCGTGCCCCTTACTCAGCTGGACTGAAACTTGAGTGTTAGACAAATCTCCAAGTGTTAATAAAAGCCGCCCTCAACCTCATGCAAAAACATTGGAAGAAAACATGAGGGGTTAAGGCTAATATTAACAAAAGGGACTTTACCTATTCCGTTCGATTTACAACCTACAACAATTATTCACTCAATCACCAAAACAACAACCTAAGATATATTTACTATATGTTACAAAAAAAAAGCATATACAAATTTACAATATGAACAGTGAATTCAAAATTAAAAGATTAGAGATCCATAAAGATGGATCCCCGGCAACGGCGCCATTTGATCGGTTCGATTACTCGAGATCAATATTAACCCTGTAAGCATCGTTAGTAGTATAAAGCAAGAGGGTATCGTTCACAAACCGGGGATCCAACCAGGGTAAAGAATCACAAACATTTAACCACGAATTCATAAGAGTTTAAGAGATTTGATATAGGATCGGATCAAGAACATAAAAATAAATCCTAAACTAATATATACATGTGATCAACCAACCAACACATAAACATCACCAAACAAATCGTCACAAGTAGCTTCAAAATCATAATCTCATCCTATGCAAACACCGAGCCTTAGCGGACAAGTATTGAGTGAACAAACAACAACCTAATGCCGAACTAGGTTACTTAGCGCATCCCTAACTCGAAACATGGCCTTGTAATCCTATCTTAGCGCTTAGAAATTACAAGGTAACATGTCTTTCTCAATCTTACCACTTCATTGATTCATCTCTTATCTAATTACTTAGCGCATCTTAGATAACAAACGGATCATGGTTAATTCCTAGTGATTACTAACAAGTCAAGCATGTCGCTTACTTTAACAAGTTATCAAAAACACTTAAGAATCCTATATGCAAAACTAACTTAGCGCCTTGAATCACATATAGTTAACGCCCAAGAAAGAGAATCATTAAATCATTGAATTATAAACTCACGATATCTACATAGAAATTATAGACAACAAAATCAGAACTACTTTATAACATCTTGCAAAATCGTAAACTACATGAGAGTATTCCACAAATTCGGAACTAGCCAAAAACATAAACACAACATCACACAAAGAATCCAAACCGAAAACATAAGTGAAGAAGTAACGAGCTACACTTTGTAAATCTCCTTGGCGGTATCAAAACAAAGCAGCACGGCTTCAACTTGAATGGCAATCCGAGGCGTAGCGCTTTGGATCGAATGGAATGAAGGGAAGATGGTGTTTTCGCCTTGAATGGCTTTGAGGATGATGAGTAGTGTTTAAGGCAGAGCTTTGGCTAGTCTTGTGAGCAAGGTTGATGATCATTTTATGGATATTCTGATACATATTTGTTCATTATATGAAGGAGGAACAAAGTCCCCAGTTTCCCTCATTTCCCTTGGATCAAAAGCAAATCAATGGCTGAAATAATTCCGTCGAGCTCACTGGACCTCCGAGTAATGATTCGGTCATATCTCCCTGTAGAAAATAAGATATTGATTTGATTCCAAATCCTACAGAAACTAGACTCAAAATCCATTTTATCCATATAAGGTACGTCTTCTAACGCAATTGGAGCTATCCAGGGGAGCCCGTCGAAGTTGAACTACAAATCTTGACAGCATTTTCATTCTTGCATGAATTGTGCTTTTAAGTGTCTCTTCTTCTCTTCCCTTGTGGAACTAGGATTGCTTTCCTTCTCCAACATGGATTTGTATTTCCTAATAAGAATAAGTACATTAGAAACAAAGAAATACGAAAGGATGAATCATACTCGAACAAGGAATCATATCTCAACAAGGATTATTAACACTTAGCACGATTTCATCATCAATTCACTTATAATTGATATAAGCTCTAGCTAAACAATTATTCATACAAACGAAACTAAAACATACCAAATAAGAGGTAACAAAGAGTAAGAATAGGGCATAAACGCATTAAGAACGTCACACTTTGTGCTCCTATCACTTTATATTGTTTGCGTTTCTTTACTATTCCAATTTGTGTATCTTTTCAATTCTCGTTTGAGTATCTTTATGTAAAGATTTCTGATGCGAGTTTCTTTGAATTTGAGTGTGTTTTCAGTGTAGGCCTGTATTTCTTTCAAACTGAGTATCTTTCTATCGTTTGAATATGTTTTCGAATTTGAGCATCTTTTCAATTCTTGTATGAGTATCTTTCTGTACTGCTTTCTGATGCGAGTTTCTTTTGAATTTGAGAGTGATTGTAGTGTGGGCGTGTGTTTCTTTCCAACTGAGTATCTTTCTATCGTTTGAGTATCTTTTCCAATCTGTATATCTTTTCAATACAGTTTGAGTATCTCTCTGTACGGCTTTCTGATGCGAGTGTCTTTTGAATTTGAGTGTGTTTTCAGTGTGGGAGTGTGTGTCTTTCAAACTGAGTATCTTTCTATCGTTTGAGTATCTTTTCCAATTGGTGTATCTTTTCAATACAGTTTGAGTATCTTTCTGTACGGCTTTTTGATGCGAGTTCTTTTGAATTTGAGTGTGTTTCCAGTGGGGGCGTGTGTTTCTTTCAAACTGAGTATATTTCTATCGTTTGAGTATCTTTTCCAATTTGAGTATCTTTTCAATACAGTTAGAGTATCTTTTTGTACGTCTTTCTGATGCGAGTTTCTTTTGAATTTGAGACTGTTTCCAGTGTGGGAGTGTGTTTCTTTCAAACTGAGTATCTTTCTATCGTTTGAGTATCTTTTCCAATTTGTGTATCTTTTCAATACAATTTGAGTACCTTTCTGTACGGCTTTCTGATGCGATTTTCTTTTGAATGTGAGAGTGTTTCCAGTGTGGGTGTGTGTTTCTTTCAAACTGAGTTTCTTTCTATCGTTTGAGTATCTTTTCCAATTTGTGTATATTTTCAATTCTCGTTTGAGTATCTTTCTGTATGGCTTTTCAAATTTGTGTTTCTTTTGAATTTGAGAGTATTTCTAGTGTGGGCGTGGGTTTCTTTCAAATTGAGTTTCTTTCTATCGTTTAAATGTCTTTTCCAAATTGAGTATCATTTCAATTCTCGTATGAGTATCTTTCTATACGGCTTTCTGATGCGAGTTTCTTTTGAATTTGAGTGCGTTTTCAGTGTTGACGTGTGTTTCTTTCAAACTGATTATCTTTCTATCGTTTAAGTATCTTTCCAATTAAAATTTGAGTATCTTTTCAGTACAGTTTCAGTATCTTTCTGTAAGGCTTTCTGATGCGAGTTTCTTTTGAATTTGAGTGTGTTTTCAGTCTGGCGTGTATTTCTTTCAAACTGAGTATCTTTCTCTCGTTTGAGTATCTTTTCAATTCTCATATGAGAATCTTTCTGTACAGCTTTTTTATGCGAGTTTCTTTTGAATTTGAGAGTGTTTCTAGTGTGGGAGTGTGTTTCTTTCAAACTAAATATCTTTCTATCGTTTGAGTATCTTTTCCAATTTGAGTATCTTTTCAATTCTCGTATGACTATCTTTCTGTACGGCTTTCTGATGCAAGTTTCTTTTAGATTTGAGTGCGTTTTCAGTGTGGGCGTGTGTTTCTTTCACACCGAGTATCTTTCTATCGTTTGTGTATCTTTTCCAATTTGTGTATCTTTTTAATACAGTTTGAGTATCTTTCTGTACGGCTTTCTGATGCGAGTTTCTTATGAATTTGAGAGTGTTTCCAGTGTGGGAGTGTGTTTCTTTCAAACTGAGTATCTTTATCGTTTGAGTATCTTTCCAATTTGAGTATCTTTTCAATTCTCATATTAGTATCTTTCTGTACGGCTTTCTGATGCGAGTTTGTTTTGAATTTGAGAGTGTTTCCAATGTGGGCATGTGTTTCTTTCAAACAGAGTATATTTCTATCGTTTGAGTATCTTTTCCAATTTGTGTATCTTTTCAATACAATTTGAGTATCTTTCTGTACGTCTTTCTGATGCGAGTTTCTTTTGAATATGAGAGTGTTTGCATTGTGGGCGTGTGTTTCTTTGAAACTGAGTATCTTTATCGTTTGAGTATCTTTTCAATACAGTTTGAGTATCTTTCTGTACGTCTTTCTGATGCGAGTTTCTATTGAATTTGAGAGTGTTTCGAGTGTGGGCGTGTGTTTCTTTCAAACTGAGTATCTTTCTATCGTTCGAGTATGTTTACTATTCTAATTTGTGTATCTTTTCAATTCTCGTTTGAGTTTCTTTCTGTAAGGCTTTCTGATGCGAGTTTCTTTTGAATTTGACTATGTTTTCAGTGTAGTCCTGTGTTTCTTTCAAACTCAGTATCTTTATATTGTTTGAGTATCTTTTCAATTCTCATATGAGTATCTTTCTGTACGGCTTTCTGATGCGAGTTTCTATTGAATTTGAGAGTGTTCCTCGTGTGGGCGTGTGTTTCTTTCACACTGAGTATCTTTTTATCGTTTGAGTATCTTTTCCATTTAGTGTATCTTTTCAGTACAGTTAGAGTATCTCTCTGTACGGCTTTTTGATGCAAGTTTGTTTGAATTTGAGAGTGTTTCTAGTGTGGGCGTGTGTTTCTTTCAAACTGAGTATCTTTCTATCGTTTGAGTATCATTTCCAATTTGAGTATCTTTTCAATACAGTTAGAGTATCTTTTTGTACGTCTTTCTGATGCGAGTTTCTTTTGAATTTGAGTGTGTTTCCAGTGTGGGCGTGTGTTTCTTTCAAACAGAGTATCTTTTCCAATTGGTGTATCTTTTCAATACAGTTTGAGTATCTTTCTATACGGCTTTTTGATGCGAGTTCTTTTGAATTTAAGTGTGTTTCCAGTGTGGGAGTGTGTTTGTTTGAAATTGAGTATCTTTATATCGTTTGAGTATCTTTTCCAATTTGTGTATCTTTTCAATACAATTTGAGTACCTTTCTGTACGGCTTTCTGATGTGATTTTCTTTTGAATTTGAGAGTGTTTCCAGTGTGGGTGTGTGTTTCTTTCAAACTCAGTATCTTTCTATCGTTTGAGTATCTTTTCTAATTTGTGTATGTTTTCAATACAGTTTGAGTATCTTTTCCAATTTGTGTATATTTTAAACACAGTTTGAGTATCTTTCTGTACGGCTTTCTGATGCGAGGTTCATTTGAATTTGAGTGTGTTTCCAGTTTGGGGGTGTGTTTCTTTCAAATTGAGTATCTTTCTATCGTTTTAGTATGTTTTTCAATTTGTGTATCTTTTCAATACAGTTTGAGTATCTTTCTGTACGGCTTTCTGATGCGAGTTTCTTTTGAATTTGAGAGTGTTTCCAGTGGGGGTGTGTGTTTCATTCAAACTGAGTATCTTTCTATCGGTTGAGTATCTTTTCAAATTTCAGTATCTTTTCTATTCTCTTATGATTATCTTTCTGTACGGCTTTCTGATGCGAGTTTCTTTTGAATTTGAGTGTGTTTCCAGTGTGGGCGTGTGTTTTTTTCAAACTGAGTATCTTTTCCAATTGGTGTATCTTTTCAATACAGTTTGAGTATCTTTCTGTACGGCATTTTGATGCGAGTTCTTTTGAATTTGAGTGTGTTTCCAGTGTGGGCGTTTGTTTCTTTCAAACTGAGTATCTTTCTATCGTTTGAGTATATTTTCCAATTTGAGTATGTTTTCAATACAGTTTAAATACCTTTCTGTACGGCTTTCTAATGTGAGTTTCTTTTCAATTTGAGAGTGTTTCCAATGTCGGCGTGTGTTTCTTTCAAGCAGAGTATCTTTCTATCCTTTGAGTATCTTTTCCAATTTGTGTATCTTTTCAATACAGTTTGAGTTACTTTCTGTACGGCTTTCTGATGCGAGTTTCTTTTGAATTTTAGTGTGTTTCCAGTTTGGGCGTGTGTTTCTTTAAAATTGAGTATCTTTCTATCGTTTTAGTATGTTTTTCAATTTGTGTATCTTATCAATACAGTTTGAGTATCTTTCTGTACGGCTTTCTGATGCGAGTTTCTTTTGAATTTGAGAGTGTTTCCAGTGGGGGTGTGTGTTTCATTCAAACTGAGTATCTTTCTATCGTTTGAGTATCTTTTCAAATTTGTGTATATTTTCAATACAGTTTGAGTTACTTTCTGTACGGCTTTCTGATGCGAGTTTCTTTTGAATTTTAGTGTGTTTCCAGTTTGGGCGTGTGTTTCTTTCAAATTGAGTATCTTTCTATCGTTTTAGTATCTTTTTCAATTTGTGTATCTTTTCAATACAGTTTAAGTATGTTTCTGTACGGCTTTCTGATCCGAGTTTCTTTTGAATTTGATAGTGTTTGCAGTGTGGGCGTGTGTTTCTTTCAAACTGAGTATCTTTCTATCGTTTGAGTATCTTTTCCAATTTGTGTATCTTTTCAATACAATTTGAGGACCTTTCTGTACGGCTTTCTGATGCGATTTTCTTTTGAATTTGAGAGTGTTTCTAGTGTGGTGTGTGTTTCTTTCAAACTGAGTATATTTCTATCGTTTGAGTATTTTTTCCAATTTGTGTATCTTGTCAATACAGTTTGAATATCTTTCTGTACGGCTTTCTGATGCGAGTTTCTTTTCAATTTGAGAGTGTTTCCAGTGTGGGCGTGTGTTTCTTTCAAACTGAGTATGTTTCTATCGTTTGAGTATCTTTTCCAAATTGTATATCTTTTTAATACAGTTAGAGTATCTCTCTGTACGGCTTTTTCAAGCGAGTTTCTTTTGAATTTGAGAGTGTTTCCAGTGTGGGCGTGTGTTTGTTTCAAACTGAGTATCTTTCTATCGTTCGAGTATCTTTTCCAATTTGAGTATCTTTTGAATTTTCGTATAAGTATCTTTCTGTACTGTTTTCTGATGCCAGTTTCTTTTGAATTTGAGAGTGTTTCCAGTGTGGGCGTGTGTTTCATTCAAACTGAGTATCTTTCTATCGTTTGAGTATCTTTTCCAATTTGTGTATATTTTCAAAACAGTTTGAGTATCTTTCTGTACGGCTTTCTGATGTGAGTGTAATTTGAATTTGAGTATGTTTCCAGTTTGGGCGTGTGTTTCTTTCAAATTGAGTATCTTTCTATCGTTTTAGTATCTTTTCCAATTTGTATATCTTTTCAATACAGTTTGAGTATCTTTCTGTACGGCTTTTTGAAGCGAGTGTCTTTTAAACTTGAGAGTGTTTCCAGTGTGGGCGTGTGTTTCTTTCAAATTGAGTATCTTTCTATCGTTTTAGTATCTTTTTCAATTTGTGTATCTTTTCAATACAGTTTGAGTATCTTTCTGTACGGCTTTCTGATGCGAGTTTCTTTTCAATTCGAGAGTGTTTCCAGTGTGGGCGTGTGTTTCTTTCAAACTGAGTATCTTTCTATCGTTTGAATATCTTTTCAAATTTGTTTATATTTTCAATACAGTTTGAGTTACTTTCTGTATGGCTTTCTGATGCGAGTTTCTTTTGAATTTTAGTGTGTTTCCAGTTTGGGCGTGTGTTTCTTTCAAATTGAGTATCTTTCTATCGTTTTAGTATCGTTTTCAATTTGTGTATCTTTTCAATACAATTTGAGTATCTTTCTGTACGGCTTTCTGATGAGAGTTTCTTTTGAATTTGAGAGTGTTTCCAGTGTGGGTGTGTGTTTCTTTCAAACTGAGTATCTTTCTATCGTTTGAGTATCTTTTCCAATTGGTGTAAATTTTCAATACAGTTTGAGTATCTTTATGTACGGCTTTCTGATGCGAGTTTCTTTTGAATTTGAGTGTGTTTCTAGTTTGGGCGTGTGTTTCTTTCAAATTAAGTATCTTTTTATCGTTTTAGTATCTTTTCCAATTTCTCTATCTTTTCAATATAGTTTGAGTATCTTTCTGTACGGCTTTCTGATGCGAGTTTCTTTTGAATTTGAGTGTGTTTCTAGTTTGGGCGTGTGTTTCTTTCAAATTGAGTATCTTTTCAATACAGTTTAAGTACCATTCTGTACGGTTTCTGATGCGAGTTTCTTTTGAATTTGAGAGTGTTTTCACTGTGGGCGCGTGTTTCTTTCAAACTGAGTTTGTTTCTTTCGTTTGAGTATCTTTTCCAATTTGACTATCTTTTCAATTCTCGTATGAGTATCTTTCTGTACAGCTTTCTGATTCGAGTTTCTTTTGAATTTGAGAGTGTTTCCAGTGTGGGCGTGTGTTTCTTTCAAACTGAGTATCTTTATATCGTTTGAGTATCTTTCTAATTCCAATTTGAGTATGTTTTCAATTCTGTTTGAGTATCTTTCTGTACGGCTTTCTGATGCGATTTTCTTTTGAATTTGAGAGTGTTTCCTGTGTGGGCGTGTGATTCTTTCAACAGAGTATCTTTCTATCGTTTGAGTATCTTTCCTATTCAAATTTGAGTATCGTTTCAATACAGTTTGAGTATCTTTCTGTACGGCTTTCTGATGCGAGTTTCTATTGAATTTGACTGTGTTTTCAGTGTGGGCGTGTGTTTCACTCAAAATGAGTATCTTTCTATCGTTTGAGTATCTTATCCAATTTGAGTATTTTTTCAATTCTCGTATGAGTATCTTTCTGTACGGCTTTCTGATGCGAGTTTCTTTTAAATTTGAGAGTGTTTCTATTGTGGGCGTGTGTTTCTTTTCCAATTTGAGTATCTTTTCAATTCTCGTATGCGTATCTTTCTGTACGTCTTTTTGATGCGAGTTTCTTTTGAATTTGAGAGTGTTTCTAATGTGGGCGTGTGTTTCATTCAAACTGAGTATCTTTCTATAGTTTTAATCTCTTTTCCAATTTGAGTATCTTTTCAATTCTCGCATGAGTATCTTTCTGTACGGCTTTCTGATGCGAGTTTCTTTTAAATTTGAGAGTGTTTCTATTGTGGGCGTGTGTTTCTTTTAAACTGACTATGTTTCTATCGTTTGGGTATCTTTTCTAATTTTAGTATCTTTTTAGTTCTCGTATGAGTATCTTTATGTACGGCTTTCTGATGCAAGTTTCTTTTGAATTTGAGAGTGTTTCCAATGTGGGCGTGTGTTTCATTCAAACTGAGTATCTTTCTATCGTTTTAGTATCTTTTCCTATTTGAGTATATTTTCAATTCTCGTATGAGTATCTTTCTGTATGGCTTTCTGATGAGTGCTCGATTACTCGACATCAATATTGGACCCTGTACACATCATTAGTAGTATAAAGAAAGAGGGTATCGTTCACAAACCGGGGATCCAGTCAGGGCTTAGGATCATAACACTTAACAAGAATTCATAAAGTGGTATAAAAGAGTTTGATATAGATTCGGCATTCAAAAATAAAAACAGAAAATAAAACCTAAACTAATATATACATATGATCAACCAACCAACACATAAACAATCACCAAAACAATTCATATAGAGAAATCGAAAACAAGTTATATGATTTTCTTTTAGAATCATGCAGAGACTTCTTATGAACACTTAAGGTTGGATCATGCAATTAAGGTTTTAAGTAGTAATCTAATCACATAGACACTTAACACATTCGATCAATACCAAGCTGCCATAATCAAAATGTAACATGTTCATCTTCATCATGTAATTCCAAAGCCATGCACATTGAATTCAATAAGCATGTCACCTACTTAACCAACAACCATGCAATTCGAAATTCACATATAAAAGAGTAAACGTTCTTAGCATAAGTCTTTAATCCAACAACCTAAATATCATGTTACAAACATAATCATAACACTTAGGAATCAAAATTAATCATAGATAGCACACGGCAGAAACCAAAACAGAAAATTCATGAAATCAAAACATGAATTCGCATCTCTATATAAATTGAATCAAGTAGCTATCTCAAAGACAAAATTGAAACAAGATTACACTAAACAAATCGCATACTCATCCAAGAACAAGAAAACCAAAACCGAATTTAAACATAAAGAGAATCATGGTTACACTTTATCAATCAAGCGATTCTACAAGGTGTAGCCGTGACTTCTAAGGGAATGGAACCTCTTCACAAGTGTGCTTGAAGGCTATAGATTGGTGGAGAATGGTGGAATCGGTTTTAGGATTTCTTGGAAGGGTGAGGGATTGATTCGGCAGAGGTAGGCTTGTGCTTGTGTGCAAGGTTGATGATTCTTTAAATGGGGAGGCCGAGCCTCTATATATAAGAGAAAATAAACCCTCTTTACCGTCCCTTGTAGGAGATAGAGTCCAATTGGGAAGCTGGAATCTTCTTTGTTATGGACTTTGATTCATGTACTCCAAATCCAACTTGATGTGGAAAACCAAATCCAATAGGGAGAACACATAAGGCTGCACGGCATCTCTCTTGGTCCAACTAGGAATAGTTAGGCCGGCCTCTTCTTCTCCTTCTTCAACTCGGATATGATGTCCTTGTCTCACTAGGAATGCATCACGGCATCTCTACTCCTTGTCCAAATATGATTTGTCTTTCCTAAAAAGAAATCGACGATTAAGGAATAGGAAAGAATGAAAATAGGAAAGTAGAGTCCTAGTCGAGTAAGTAATCCTAGCTTAATAAGGATTTCTAACACTTAGCACAATTTCATCATCAATTCATCTAAATCGGCATAGCTCTACTTAGAACATACAAATGAAAAATATGAACCTAAAACAACTAAATAAGAATTAACAAAGCATAAGAATATGGCATATATACATTAAG
Source organism: Argentina anserina (assembly GCF_933775445.1). Lineage (NCBI taxonomy): Eukaryota > Viridiplantae > Streptophyta > Magnoliopsida > Rosales > Rosaceae > Argentina > Argentina anserina. The sequence continues at coordinate 20,846,915 of NC_065872.1, forward strand.
AACGTCACACTTTGTGCTCCTATCAACAACCCCACACTTAGACTTTGCTAGTCCCTTAGCAAATACTAAAAAGGGAAATCAAAACATAAAACAAAAACAAATACATCTAAAACTAACGACACAATTTACAATGCATTCAACATTTTGTCTCAGAGATCTTCAAACTCATAGCATCGAGAATAACACTCCATCGAAATAGATAAGATGAATTCAATGGTTAATAAACATGAAATTTCATTAACAAGTAAGACATGGCAAAAACAAAGGTGATTTTAAGCTCGACATGTTCAATACAAGTTCACATTCAACTTACAAAGGATATGCACTCCAAATCTTTTCTCTCAAGAACATGGCATATGGTTAAAAGCTTTTCACACACAAGAGTTATAATATAGTGAAATCAAACAACCTCATGAAAGACACCAATCATATGCACAAATGAACCAAAACATATGCTTACTCATGAAACAAACTCCACAGATCAAGAGCTACTCATTTTAAGAATCATGCGGATCTTTAGAAAAGAGATGGCTTAGGCTCGGCATGGATATATTTTTCAGGGTAAAGGAATCACAAAGGTCATCCTCAAGACATAGTAGAGCAAAACATTCACCTTATGTTGCCATACTCCATAAAACAAAGGCCAAATATCATCATGTTGGACCCATCCTTCACTCTAAACATTGTGAAAACGAACAAAGACTAAAGTATAACATTATTGAGCCTTCAACAAATACACCACAACTCCAAATTCACATACACAAGTGCCATGCCTTGATCATCATTCTTCATTCATTTTTCTTCATCATTTTTTCTAGCCGTGCATGTATACTTGTTCTTTCTTCTTTCACACGGCATCATTCAAAATTTTTTTTTCTTTTTCATACTCTTTTCCCGACATACTTGCATACAATAACCTAACCCCACACTTGAATCAAATCATCACTCGATATTAACATCTAGAATCGGCCCTGCCAAGCCTCAAAGACAAGGTAGAGATATAACTATACTAAGCAAGGATATAACATGTTGGTAATGAAAGAAATGGCTCAACGTAGGCTCAAAGGGGTTAACACTAAGGTGTCCCAAGCAGGGCTCATATAAGGATTATGGCTTTTTGGCTTAAAGTGGTGCGAATCCTAAGAAAATCCAACAATCCTTTTTAAAATCAGAGTATATTATGACATAAAGCTTCGAAACGTTTCACCAAGTAAGTTCTAGCATTCTCTAGTTCATTGCAATTCTATGGCATATGAATTGATCAAAATCAATATAATGAGGTTATAAAGCCAAGAAACGATAGAATAAACTCTCCAAAGAAAGGCACATATATGGCTCGAAACTCACATAGGTTACATGAATCAAAACAAGTAAAGAACATGCTCATTCTGTACCTAAGTCTCAAAAATCCTCATCTACTACATGTTCGTACAAAATCTACACATCCATTAACCATCAAATAACAATGAAGTTCATTTCAATATCATGATCATCTATCAACCAATCATTCAAAGATCAACTCATCCTAGACAGTTAAAGGCATACCTATGACTCAAAACAAAAACAACTTAAACAAAACAACTTGAAATCAAAAAAAAACCAAAAATAACACTAAAAATCGAACATCAAAGCAACAAAATTGAAACACATAAACATCAAACAATAGAATACAACGAATGATGTATACCCCACCCCACACTTAAAACTTACATTGCCCTCAATGTACAATATGATAAGCAACGAAAATTAAAAAGAGATAAGGGATAAGAAAATGCAGACACTCGTTGATGGCTCCATCATTGGCTTAAGTTTAGAGTCTATAGCCTAGACTATCTCCAAAACATTACTTGCTTAACGTAGGATCAAGGAGAGAGATCTCCTTCATGTTATGTTCCACGAAATTCTCATAATACGGCTTCAAGCGATGTCCATTAACCGTGAATTCCTTTCCATGCACAACACCTTTAATCCTGATAGCACCAGAAGGAAAAATGTGAGTAACAACAAACGGTCCAAGCCACCTAGAACGGAGCTTGCCCGGAAACAATCTAAGTCGAGAATTAAACAAAAGAACTTTCTGCCCAACGACAAAGTGTTTCTTCCTAATCATACGGTCATGGAACATTTTAGTCTTCTCCTTGTAAACTATTGCTGAATCATAGGCTTCATTCCTAATCTCTTCAAGCTCATGCAATTGTAACTTCCTATGCAATCCGGCCTCATCAATATCCATGTTAAAATTCTTCACAGCCCACCATGCACGATGTTCAAGCTCCACAGGAAGATGGCACGCCTTGCCATAGACTAAACGAAATGGTGACATGCCAAGAGGAGTCTTGTATGCCGTCCTATAAGCCCAAAGAGCATCATCCAATCGTTGAGACCAATCTTTGCGTGATGGTCCAACAAACTTCTCCAAAATTCTCTTGATCACACGATTAGATAGCTCCACTTGTCCACTTGTTTGGGGGTGATAAGGCGTAGCAACCTTATGCTTGATTCCATACTTTTTCAACAACGCCTCAATGGTGCGGTTGCAAAAGTGAGATCCTCCATCACTAGTGATAACTCTCGGCATACCAAACCTAGAGAAAATGTTAGAATGAAGGAAATATGCAACAACTCGAGAATCATTAGTCCGGGTGGCTTTTTTGCTTCCACCCATTTCGAAACATAATCAACACAAACAAGTATGTACAAGAAACCATTTGAGCTAGGAAAAGGTCCCATGAAATCAATACCCCAACAATCAAATATTTCAACATATATAATCGGTGTCATAGGCATTTGATCCCTAGATCCTAAGTTTCCCATGCGTTGGCATCTATCACAAGTCATGCAAAAATGATATGCATCTTTGAAAATCGTAGGCCAAAAGAAACCACATTCTAACACCTTAAGAGCAGGTTACGTGAACTAAAATGTCATCCACAAGATTCAGAATGGCAAAAAGTAATTATAGAATGATGTTCAGATTATGGGACACACCTCCTATTGATTTGATCAACATAATGTTTCCACAAGTGTTCAGATTCTGGTTCATCCCAAACATAATACTTAGCTAATGCCTTGAGTCTATTCTTTTGAGCATGCGATAAAGTATCCGGAAATTTCTTAGAAACAAGATAATTCACAATATCTGCATACCATGGCTCACTTACCTCAACTCGAAAGAGTTCCTCATCCGGAAAGCTATCTTGGATAGCCAAGGGCTCGGCATCACTCACCAAATGACTCAAGTGATCCGCCACAACATTGTCAGTTCCCTTCTTGTCCTTGATCTCGAGATCGAACTCTTGAAGTAGAAGAATCCATCGAATCAATCTTGGTTTGGCATCCTTCTTCGTCATTAAATACTTCAAAGCTGCATGGTCATTGTAAGCAATAACTTTGGATTGAAGTAAGTAAGAACGAAACTTATCTAGAGCAAAGATCACGGCAAGAAGTTCTTTTTCAGTTGTGGTGTAGTTCTGTTGAGCATCATTGAGCGTTCATGAGGCATAATAGATGGCGTAGGGCTACTTATCCTTCCTCTGCCCTAGCACGGCTCCAACTGCATAGTCGGAGGCATCACACATCAACTCAAATGGCAAGGACCGATCCAGCAGTGCCATGATAGGTGCTGAAGTTAAGAGCTTCTTTAAAGTCTCAAATGCATGCTTGCAATCATCATCAAAGTGAAAGGGAACGTCCTTTTGAAGCAGTGAACTCATTGGTCTCGCAATCTTGGAAAAGTCCTTGATAAACCTACGTTAGAAACCTGCATGTCCAAGAAACGATTGAACATCCCTCACACTTGTGGGGAGGGGTAAGTGACGTACAAGATCTATTTTAGACTTATCAACTTCAATTCCTCTAGATGAAACAATATGGCCTAAGACAATGCCTTGCGTAACCATGAAATGACATTTCTCCCAATTCAAAACCAAGTTAGTTTCTTCACAACGTTTAAGCACAAGTTCAACATTCTCTAGGCATGTTTCGAAATTTTCACCATAAACAGAAAAATCATCCATGAAAACTTCAATTTTAGAACCAATATCCTCAGAGAAAATGTGATACATGCAACGTTGAAACGTACTTGGAGTGTTGCATAAACCAAAAGGCATTCGACGATAAGCAAACGTACCAAAAGGGCATGTGAACGTAGTCTTCTCTTGATCTTCTTCCGCAACACTAATTTATTTGTATCCATTATATCTATCAAGGAAACAATAGAAAGAATGACCAGCTAACGTCTCAAGCATTTGATCAATGAATGGCAACGGAATATGGTCCTTCCTTGTCGTAGCATTGAGCTTCCTATAGTCGATACAGACACGGTGACCGGTCACTGTCCTTTGAGGCACTAACTCGTTATCTTTGTTCTTCACCACCGTGGTTCCTGACTTCTTTGGCACAACTTGAATGGGAGAGATCCACCTACTATCCGAGCTGGGGTAGATCACGCCACAATCATGCAACTTAGTGATTTCATCCTTGACAACTTGCATCATTGGTGGGTGAAGACGTGTCTGACCTTCCTTGGTTGGTTTTGCACCATCTTCAAGCAAAATTCGGTGCACACACATGGTAGGGCTGATTCCTTTGATGTCGGCTAAGGTCCATCCTATTGTTGTCTTGTGTCTCTTCAGCACTTCAATCAATCTCTCCTCTTGTTCCTTGTTTATTGCAGATGAAATGATCACTGGCAATGTATCCTCATCTCCTAAAAATGCATACTTCAAGTGGTCCAGAAGAACCTTAAGATCGAGCTTTGGAGCTTGCACCACAAAAGGAAGATTCTTGTTAGTAGTTAAGAGAATTGGACTAGGAGAGATATAGCTTACCTCACGTGCAATCTCAAGAGAGGTCACGTTCTCTAGAACAAAGGTTGGCATGGCATCATTGGTTTCTAACTCAGAAATGTTGGAACCATCACTTGTAAATCTTGCCCCTTGAGCAATAGTGAGTGCCAACTCGTCATGTGCCAAGGTATCTAAATAGTTATCTGCAAGGGAATCAAGAATGTCAACTGAACAATCACTTAACTCCGAAAAGAGGATACCTCATGGCTTCAAAAATGTTGAAGCTAATCACTTCACCATCGAACTCAAAGGCGAGTGATCCACTAAACACATCGATTTTAGTTCGTGCAGTCCTCATGAAGGGACGGCCCAACAAGATAGGGACCTCCTTGTCATCTGCCTTAGTTGGCTCCATGTCAATGACATAGAAGTCTGCAGGGAAAATTAAGCTCGAAACCTGCACAAGAACATTTTCAACATATCCCAAAGGGACTTTGTTGGAACAATCAGTCAATCGAATCACAACATTATCACGTTTCAAATCACCTAGACCTGGGTCCTCATAGATATAGTACGGTATTACATTGATTGATGCACCTAAGTCTAGCATTATCTTTTCAAATGTCATGTTTCCGATTGTACAAGGGATAGAAAAACTCCCTAGATCCTTAAGCTTTGGTGGTAGCTTCCGTTGGAGCACGGCAGAAACCGTCTCACTTATTGTGACAACCTCCTTCTCTCCAGTCATCCTCTTATTGGTGCACAATTGTTTCAAAAACTTAGTATACCTAGGATTCTGTTGTATGCATTCAATAAGAGGCATGTTCACTTCCACCTTCTTGAAGATGTCGAGCATGGCTTGATCAGAGTCATCCTTCTTTTGCTTTGCAAATCTACTAGGGAAGGGAACACGAGGAACATCATTAGTTGAAACCAAACCACTAGAGTTAGGATCCTTACCTTTGTCATGCACGGCATGATCTCCTTGAGGAAGAGGCATGGCATCATAAGCCTTAGAGGAGGCAAGGTCCTTCTCTAAGTCTTTGACATTGAAATTCTCGGCCTCTTGTCCTCTTATTGGTGGTGTCGAGTCCTTCATAGAAGAATTCCACCAAGTCATCCAACGAAATACCATGGTGAGGGCACTTCCTTTGTAATTCCTGAAATTCCTCCCAAGCCTCATAGAGTGAATCATCATCTTTTTGAGTGAAGTTCTGAATCTCCCTCCTAAGTCTTTTTGTGAGTTTAGTAGGGAAGAATTGCTTCAAGAACCTCCTAGTCATTTCGTCCCATGCAGTGATGATTCCAGCATGAAAGAGTACAACCAACGCTTAGCATCGTCCTTAAGGGTTGATAGAGCGTTGGTTAAGACGTCTATAAAATACCCTGTAAAACATCATCGTTAGTATAGAATAAGCAGGGATCGTTCAGTCCGGGGAATCAAAAGGGCCTCAAAACTTATCATGTTATTGGGGGATTTGATTTGGATTCTAAAACTACAACTTAAAATAAATCCTAAATTACTTATATACAATTGATCAACCACTCATCACATAATCAAAACACGAATTCTACTCAAGAAACATGTAAAACACGCATAGAACAACATATAGGCAGCAAGTATTTTCGATTATATCTAAGTCCATTTCAATTCTAATTCTAATTAGAGTCCAAAGCGGTTCATCTAATCGTTAAGACTTCTTAATTATTTAGAATCAACGAAGCGTTCAATCCTAAACATATGCTAAAAAGAGTTCAACATAACGAAGCGTACTAGTTAAACAACAAAGTAGCACATAAGCACATTAAGTCGAATTGGAGACATGTAAGCAAGCATGGCGTCACTCATCTTGATTAAACATGCAAATTCCTAAAACTATCACAGCCCTATATAAGTATCCATAATTGAAACACGAAGCGCATATTCAATCAATGAACACTTTGGTGAATTAAATCGCAAGCTTAGGAGAACCATGGCCTTGGCTTCCTCGAGCATTGATTTAGATGCACAAGTTCGAGGAATAAATTGAAATAAAACCTAAATAGAAATAGAAAACCTACTGCCCATAGATGCTACACACGACATACACACATATTTCATGAGTTCATGCAATCAAAACATAAAACCAAAGAAGTCTGAAATTATGTTCCTCATATATGAAACCGAAAATAACATCCAATGATTCATACAATAAATTGGAAATTTGCAGAAAATAAAAAGAAAGATTACAAGCCATGGATGAATCACACATTAGAAACCTTATAGGATGAAGCAAGGATGAATTCGAATTGGTGGAGGAGGAAGATGAGCACGGCTTGGTGATGATGGATGAAGGTTTTTGGCTTGAATTTTCTGGATATTTTTGGGCAGAATTTCGGCTTGCTTTGTAAGAGAATGGAGATGGTGAATTGTGAGGGAGGCCATGCCTTTTATAGAGGAAGGAGGAGAGGAATGGCTGCTAGGGTTATGAATGGGCTGATCCATATATGCACGGCTGGAATTTCTTCTTTTTAATTAGATCTAATGGCTGCCCTTCTTTTCCTTGTAGAACAAGCTCTTATCTCCTTGTTACTCTAGGGTTAGCATGGCATGGGCTGGGCTCCTTCTCCTTGGCTGAATTGGATAGCATGGCAAGAACTTCTTCTCCTTGAATTATCTCTTCAAATCTGAAAATAAGAAAAGAAAATCAATAGTAAGAGATAATACATTTCGAAAATCATGTCATAATCTAGATATTTGTTTTCTTAAAAAGACACATGTAATAGATGAACTCAACTAGATTAGGAAAGTTTCTAATTTGCAAAAAGGAAACTTACTAGAATAAGTAAGTTACTAGAACAAGGAAGTTCATTTAGGAAAGTTTCGTGATAAGAGTTTGAGTTCAAGTAGGACTTTCCAAAATGGTACGTTTCCTAGTCTAACAAGGATTCCTAATGCCAACAGGACTCTCAACATATCACCAATGCGACCAAAACGTAGATAGATGAAGACTCCTAATCCAACTAGGTTTCCTAGTCCTATAAGGATTCCTACTCAAACTAGGACTCTAGACCAATTCTTCATTTTTAGCTCGTTTAAGCACAAAAACACATCCATAACCATCATAGACTCCTATTGTGACTCAATGACTCGATATTACAGCAATAAGGGTTAAACAAAGTACAAATGGAGGTAAAAATATATTAAGAACGTAGCACAAAGTGCTCCTATCAACTACCCCACACTTGGTTTTTGCTAGTCCCTTAGCAAACGAAAACAAAACTACACAAAACTCTATTGCCCCTAAATGATTGCCTCAGAATCTCAAAACACATAGCTTTCAAGTTTAAGCATTTGCATGTAAGCACATAAATTCCAAGTTTCATAAACATGTTTCATGGTATGAATAAGTAAGAAAGGAGACAATAAGCACATAACATGTTTAGTTAATCCAATCCTCCTCACAAGGCATACTCTCTTCTTTTCACTCAGATTCATGGTTATGATTCACACACAAGTATATGCAAGAGAAAGGATAATAAAGCATCAAATAGCTTGCATATTTCATCAAATAAAAACACTTTGTGAATAACAAAAGGAAAACCTCATTTAATAACTAAGTGCACAAATGGACCAAAACCATATGCTCAACTCTTGTGATCATGTCCACAAACCAAGATTTGCTCATTTTAAGAATCATTAGGATCATTATACAAGGTGAATGTTTAGGCTTAGCTAAAGGCATGGAATATCGAGGAATTACAAAGGTAATCCTATAGACTTAGCAGAATAAACACCATCCTTATGACACCACACACCATCAAGGGCCAAATATAACAAGTTGGGCCCAGTTATCATTTCTACCACAAAGTGAACATGGACAAAGGTCAAATACACATTTTTAGACCTTCAATTACAACTCAACTCCAAATCACAAATGGAAGACAACATCATTTCTTCTCTTTTTCTTGTATTGCCGAATTCTATACACGCATTTTTTTCCTTTTTCAATCATTTTTTTTTCTTTCGGCATTTGCTTAAAAGCTTATTCTCATTTTTTTTTTCATGTCTTCCACCCCACACTTATTTCATACATCATCACATAAGCATCTCAACAAAAGTTCTGCCAAGTCTATAGGACAAGGTAGAGATAAATATACTAAGGATGGAGATAACATAGGTGATGAAGAAAGGCTCAATATAGGCTCAAATGAGGTTCAACTAAGGGGTCCCAAACATGGCACATATAGGGATACATGGCTGTTTGGCTAAAGTGGTGGTAATCCTAGAAATGATCCATAAATCCCTTTCAAAATCAGAGCATTTTATGACTTAAAAGTTTCAACAATCACAAAAGATGAGTTCTAGTAAATTCTAGAGTCCATTAAAAGCTATGACACATAGTCATTGAATATGCAAAGAATAATGAGGTTCACAAAACAACCACGAAATTTCATATTATCACTCAAGAAGAAAGCATATATAGGCTCAAAACTCACAGGTTGTTATGGACTTAAACTAACCAAACATGTATGCCATATTACATTCAATCAAAATCTCACATGTTCATACCAAATCCACATTATCAATGAAACTTACAATTCGATTCTTATGAAATGCAAAACCATCATCTATGCATTTAGAGACATAATCCTCCTAGACTTTAGGGGCATCCTAAGACTCAAAACAACACTTTTTTTTTTTCGATTTTTCAAACATTTTTTCGATTTTTTTCTTTCTTTTTCGTTTATATCATGAAATCAAAACAAAAATCAGCAAACAATGATCATGCAACCCTACCCCACACTTAGAAAATTACATTGTCCTCAATGTAAGCTCAATAATCATAATGTAATTCATAAGTATAGACTAAGATCACACATCAACACATATACAAGTCAACCATAAGAGTGAAGGGATAAGAAAATGCAAACTCTCGTAGATGACTCCTCCACAGCTACGATTGAAATGGGTTGCCTCCCATGCAGCGCTTGAGTTTATAAAGTCTCTCAGCCTAGACTCTTCACTTCTTTTTAAGTTGTAGGCGACGCCACTTGGAGTTGTACACCTCCAAATTTGTGCCTCTTTGACTATCAAACCTCAATCATGTTCACCCACTCTTAAACTACATCGCATCAAGAAAAAGAACATTAGAAGAGTGAACATGGGAACTCAAAGAATAAGTTAGTATATTGTTAATGATTAAGTAAAAGTTAGTATAAGTTAAATTAATTGCAAATCATGAATCAAAAGTTAGAGTGTGGTAGAACTCCGCTTCTTGCAACACTTGTCGTCCTTCCCAAGTCATTGAGAGCTTCAATCAACTATTAATAATAGAATTCTCCAACTCTTTCTTAGAATCCACAATTGACAACTATGCTATACAAAGACACAAAATGTTAATGATCAATTATATATAAAACGAAATAAAAGACATGTTAGTAATTGTATAAAGGAAATACAAGTATAAACGTTAAGGACAATTTTTGTTTTACAACAAATGTGTATGAATATCCTAAAATATAATTGTTTTTATTCACAACATCCTAATATTTAAGGTACGTGGAGCATAGGAGCTAACTGTGAAATAGATTGAAACAACCCAAGGTAAAGGTCTTGCTTTATCCGATATACCTTAAAAATTAGAATATTATTTTCTTTTGAAACTATATACATCTATTTATACAAAGTTATTTCCTAAGTTATAAAGCAAGGTGGACGTGCGGCCTAAGTATATCGTCTAGACACAAACTCATTCCTTTGTTTCAGAAGGCTGGATAGCTAGAATCAGAGATAGTCACAAGGCAGGACCCATTTATTGGACACCACGGGGGCCACAACCTCGAAAGGATGCTTTCCCAATCGACTCCATCACCGAGATGTATGTCAGTCTATGGGCCTCTGAGATCCAATTTTGTAAACCTTGAACCACGGTAATGAAAATAGCAAGCCCCTTACTCAGCTCGGAATAACTTTGTGTGTTAGACTGCTCGCAAAGTGTTAATAAAAGCCGCCCACAACCCCAAGTGACCTTTGCAAGGTACAAATGGAGGGTTAAGCCTAATATTAACAAAATGGACTTTATCTATTCCGTTCACCTTATAACTTACAATAAACTAAGCATAAATAAACATTTAGCTTCCTTAAAAATAAAAATAAAACAATTTAACTATGTGTAACAAGTTTCTTATAGGCATACTACTACAACAATATAACAAATAACAACTTAATATACACAATAAAAATTTGCGTTCTATACAAGTTTTTTTTTCTTTTCAGAGTTACTGTTCACAGAAGCACTATTTACGATTACTATTCACAGAAACAAAATACAATTATACAATTCACAATAGTAACACTTCAAAGCATTGAGAATTAATCAATTCCCCGGCAACGGCGCCAAAATGATAGAGCGTTGGTTAAGACGTCTATAAAATACCCTGTAAAACATCATCGTTAGTATAGAATAAGCAGGGATCGTTCAGTTCGGGGAATCAAAAGGGCCTCAAAACTTATCATGTTATTGGGGGATTTGATTTGGATTCTAAAACTACAACTTAAAATAAATCCTAAATTACTTATATACAATTGATCAACCACTCATCACATAACCAAAACACGAATTCTACTCAAGAAACATGTAAAACACGCATAGAACCACATATAGGCAGCAAGTATTTTCGATTATATCTAAGTCCATTTCAATTCTAATTCTAATTAGAGTCCGAAGCGGTTCATCTAATCGTTAAGACTTCTTAATTATTTAGAATCAACGAAGCGTTCAATCCTAAACATATGCTAAAAAGAGTTCAACATAACGAAGCGTACTAGTTAAACAACAAAGTAGCACATAAGCACATTAAGTCGAATTGGAGACATGTAAGCAAGCATGGCGTCACTCATCTTGATTAAACATGCAAATTCCTAAAACTATCACAGCCCTATATAAGTATCCATAATTGAAACACGAAGCGCATATTCAATCAATGAACACTTTGGTGAATTAAATCGCAAGCTTAGGAGAACCATGGCCTTGGCTTCCTCGAGCATTGATTTAGATGCACAAGTTCGAGGAATAAATTGAAATAAAACCTAAATAGAAATAGAAAACCTACTGCCCATAGATGCTACACACGACATACACACATATTTCATGAGTTCATGCAATCAAAACATAAAACCAAAGAAGTCTGAAATTATGTTCCTCATATATGAAACCGAAAATAACATCCAATGATTCATACAATAAATTGGAAATTTGCAGAAAATAAAAAGAAAGATTACAAGCCATGGATGAATCACACATTAGAAACCTTATAGGATGAAGCAAGGATGAATTCGAATTGGTGGAGGAGGAAGATGAGCACGGCTTGGTGATGATGGATGAAGGTTTTTGGCTTGAATTTTCTGGATATTTTTGGGCAGAATTTCGGCTTGCTTTGTGAGAGAATGGAGATGGTGAATTGTGAGGGAGGCCATGCCTTTTATAGAGGAAGGAGGAGAGGAATGGCTGCTAGGGTTATGAATGGGCTGATCCATGTATGCACGGCTGAGATTTCTTCTTTTTAATTAGATCTAATGGCTGCCCTTCTTTTCCTTGTAGAACAAGCTCTTATCTCCTTGTTACTCTAGGGTTAGCATGGCATGGGCTGGGCTCCTTCTCCTTGGCTGAATTGGATAGCATGGCAAGAACTTCTTCTCCTTGAATTATCTCTTCAAATCTGAAAATAAGAAAAGAAAATCAATAGTAAGAGATAATACATTTCGAAAATCATGTCCTAATCTAGATATTTGTTTTCTTAAAAAGACACATGTAATAGATGAACTCAACTAGATTAGGAAAGTTTCTAATTTGCAAAAAGGAAACTTACTAGAATAAGTAAGTTCCTAGAACAAGGAAGTTCATTTAGGAAAGTTTCGTGATAAGAGTTTGAGTTCAAGTAGGACTTTCCAAAATGGTACGTTTCCTAGTCTAACAAGGATTCCTAATGCCAACAGGACTCTCAACATATCACCAATGCGACCAAAACGTAGATAGATGAAGACTCCTAATCCAACTAGGTTTCCTAGTCCTATAAGGATTCATACTCAAACTAGGACTCTAGACCAATTCTTCGTTTTTAGCTCGTTTAAGCACAAAAACACATCCATAACCGTCATAGACTCCTATTGTGACTCAATGACTCGATATTACAGCAATAAGGGTTAAGCAAAGTACAAATGGAGGTAAAAACATATTAAGAACGTAGAACAAAGTGCTCCTATCAAGGGTAAATGGAAACAAAAGCAACCTCAAGCCTTCTTGAGAAAGATGATGAATCGATTGGAGCTTGCAAATGTCCAAGAACTCCCTAAGGTGAACATTAGGGTCTTCCATTGAAGAACCAGAGTACTTAGGCAGCTGCCCAAGCAATTGAACCAGAATGGAGAAGTTGGCTTCATCAGGTGGAGTGAAAGCAATGCATGAAAGTGATTCAGGAGTGGTGGGGATGAATGCATTCTTGAGTGCCATTGGAGCACCAACAGGAATTATATCATGGTCCACAATTGTATCTAACTCTGAATTGAAGATGAAGGGGAAGGAAAGGTCCTCCTCTTCTTGCGATCTAGGCGAAGAGTGCAAGATGGAATTGCTTGGAGATGTTTCGAAATCTAAGGGTTCACTTGTGAAAGAGTTGTTCAAATCTCTAAGTGCTTGAATTCGATCTTTGAGCTCTTGTGTTCTCTTAGATAATTCGGACATGCATAGTTCCTGTGACACGAAAGTTACAGAGTTAGCATTAAAGAATACACAATGAAGACATACATTCGTGCTCTTCCTTAGTAATATACACGCAAACTTATGGAAGAGGCACGGCACTATATTATCAAGTTTTACAAAAGAGTTAGTTCTTTATGTTTTACAAAAGTTCATACGATTCACAAGTTCTTTTTGCCATCTCAATGATTGAATGATCGATTGATTCTAAGTTGTAAACCGAGGTGGACGTGCGGCTTACGTATGGATGCCTAGACACAAGATCAAGTCTTTGTTTCAAAAGGCCGTGTAGCACAATTAGAGATAGTGAACATGGTAGGACTCATTTGTTGAACTACGGAGAGCGAACTCCCTATCTACTCCATCACCGAGATGTATGTCAGTCAGTACTTCTCTGAGATCCAATTTTGATCACATGTACCGGAGTAATAAGAGAGCGTGCCCCTTACTCAGCTGGACTTAACCTTGTGTGTTAGACAAATCTCCAAGTGTCAATAAAAGCCGCCCTCGACCTCATGCAAACCTGAGAGCTAGCATGAAGGGTTAAGGCTAATATTAACAAAAGGGACTTTACCTATTCCGTTCGATTTACAACCTACAACAATCATTCACTCAAGCACCAAAACAAAAACCTACGATATATTTACTATATGTATAACGAAACAAGATAAGAATATACAAATGTACAATATAGACAATGAATTCGACATAAAAAGTTAGGGATCCATAGAGATGGATCCTCGGCAACGGCCCCATTTGATGAGTGCTCGATTACTCGACATCAATATTTAACCATGTACACATCATTAGTAGTATAAAGCAAGAGGGTATCGTTCACAAACCGGGATCCAGCCAGGGCTTAGGATCATAACACTTAACACGAATTCATAAAGGGGTATAAAAGAGTTTGATATAGATTCGGCATTCAAAGATAAAAACAGAAAATAAAACCTAAACTAATATATACATGTGATCAACCAACCAACACATAAGCAATCACCAAAACAATTCATATAGAGAAATCGAAAACAAGTTCTATGACTTCCTTTTAGAATCATGCCGAGACTTCTTATGAACACTTAAGGTTGGATCATGCAATTAAAGTTCTAAGCAGTAACCTAATCACATAGACACTGAACACATTCAATTAATACCAAGCAGCCATAATCGAAATCTAACATGTTCATCTTCATCATGTAATTCCAAAGCCATGCACATTGAATTCAATAAGCATGTCACCTACTTAACCAACAACCATGCAATTCGAAATTCACATATAAAAGAGTAAACGTGTTCTTAGCATAAGTCTTTAATCCAACAACCTAAATATCATGTTACAAGCATAATCATAACACTTAGGAATCGAAATTATCCAAAGATAGTACACGGCAGAAACCAAAACAGAAAATACATAAAATCAAAACATGAATTCGCATCTCTATATAAATTGAATCAAGTAGCTATTTCATAGACAAAATTGAAACAAGATTACACTACACAAATCGCATACTCATCCAAGAACAAGAAAACCAAAACCGAATTTAAACATAAAGAGAATCATGGTTACACTTTATCAATCAAGCGATTCTACAAGGTGTAGCCGTGACTTTTAACGATATGGAACCTCTTCACAAGCGTGCTTGAAGGCTATAGATTGGTGGAGAATGGTGGAATCGGTTTTAGGATTTCTTGGAAGGGTGAGGGATTGATTCGGTAGAGGTAGGCTTGTGCTTGTGTGCAAGGTTGATGATTCTTTAAATGGGGAGACCGAGCCTCTATATAAGAGAAAATAAACCCTCTTTACCGTTCCTTGTAGGAGATAGAGTACAATTGGGAAGCTGAAATCTTCTTTGTTATGGACTTTGATTCATGTACTCTAAATCCAACTTGATGTGGAAAACCAAATCCAATAGGGAGAACACATAAGGCTGCACGGCATCTCTCTTGGTCCAACTAGGAATAGTTAGGCCGGCCTCTTCTTCTCCTTCTTCAACTCGGATATGATTTCGTTGTCTCACTAGGAATGCATCACGGCATCTCTACTCCTTGTCCACATATGATTTGTCTTTCCTGAAAAGAAATCGACGATTAAGGAATAGGAAATAATGAAAATAGGAAAGTAGAGTCCTAGTCGAGTAAGGAATCCTGGCTTAATAAGGATTTCTAACACTTAGCACAATTTCATCATCAATTCATCTAAATCGGCATAGCTCTACTTAGAACATACAAATGACAAACATGAACCTAAAACAACTAAATAAGAAGTAACAAAGCATAAGAATAGGGCATATATACATTAAGAACGTCACACTTTGTGCTCCTATCACTTTCTGATGCGAGTTTCTTTTGAATTTGAGAGTGTTTCCAGTGTGGGCATGTGTTTCTTTCAAACTGAGTATATTTCTATCATTTGAGTATCTTTCCAATTCAAATTTGAGTTTCTTTTCAATACAGTTTGAGTATCGTTCCGTACGGCTTTCTGATGCGAGTTTCTTTTGAATTTGAGAGTGTTTCCAGTGTCGACGTGTGTTTCTTTCAAACTGAGTATCTTTCTATCGTTTGAGTATCTTTTCCAATTTGAGTATCTTTTCAATTCTCGTATGAGTATCTTTCTGTACGGGTTTCTGATGCGAGTTTCTTTTGAATTTGAGAGTGTTTCCAGTGTGGTCGTGTGTTTCTTTCAAACTGACTATCTTTCTATCGTTTGAGTATCTTTTCCAATTTGAGTATCTTTTCAATTCCCTTATGAGTATCTTTTTGTACGGCTTTCTGATGTGAGTTTCTTTTGAATTTGAGAGTGTTTCCAGTGTGGGCGTGTGTTTCTTTCAAACTGAGTATCTTTCCAATTCAAATTTGAGTATCTTTTCAATACAGTTTGAGTATCTTTATGTACAGCTTTCTGATGCGAGTTTCTTTTGAATTTGAGTGTGTTTTTAGTGTGGGCGTGTGTTTCACTCAAACTGAGTATTTTTCTATCGTTTGAGTATCTTTTCCAATTTGAGTATCTTTTCAATTCCCTTATGAGTATCTTTTTGTACGGCTTTCTGATGTGAGTTTCTTTTGAATTTGAGAGTGTTTCCAGTGTGGGCGTGTGTTTCTTTCAAACTGAGTATCTTTCCAATTCAAATTTGAGTATCTTTTCAATACAGTTTGAGTATCTTTATGTACGGCTTTCTGATGCGAGTTTCTTTTGAATTTGAGTGTGTTTTCAGTGTGGGCGTGTGTTTCACTCAAACTGAGTATCTTTCTATCGTTTGAGTATTTTTTCCAATTTGAGTATCTTTTCAATTCTCGTATGAGTATCTTTCTGTACGGCTTTCTGATGCGAGTTTCTTTTGAATTTGAGAGTGTTTGCAGTGTGGGGGTGTGTTTCTTTCAAACTGAGTATCTTTCTATCGTTTGGGTATCTTTTCCAATTTGAGTATCTTTTCCATTCTCGTATGAGTATCTTTATGTACGGCTTTCTGATGCGAGTTTCTTTTGAATTTAAGAGTGTTTCCAGTGTGGGCGTGTGTTTCTTTCAAACTGAGTATCTTTCCAATTCAAATTTGAGTATCTCTACAATACAGTTTGAGGATCTTTCTGTATGGCTTTCTCATGCGAGTTTCTTTTGAATTTAAGTGTGTCTTCAGTGTGGGCGTGTGTTTCACTCAAACTGAGTATCTTTCTATCGTTTGAGTATTTTTTCCAATATGAGTATGTTTTCAATTCTCGTATAAGTATCTTTCTGTACGGCTTTCTGATGTGAGTTTCTTTTGAATTTGAGTGTGTTTTTAGTGTGGGCGTGTGTTTCCTTCAAACTGAGTATCTTTCTATCATTTGAGTATCTTTTCCAATTTGAGTATCTTTTCAATTCTCGTATGAGTATCTTTCTGTACGGCTTTCTGATGCAAGTTTTTTTTGAATTTGAGAGTGTTTCCAGTGTGGGCGTGTGTTTCTTTCACACTGAGTATATTTCTATCGTTTGAGTATTTTTCCAATTCAAATTTAAGTATCTTTTCAATATAGTTTGAGTATATTTCTATATGGCTTTCCGATGCGAGTTTCTTTTGTGTGTCTTCAGTGTGGGCGTGTGTTTCACTGAAACTGAGTATCTTTCTATCGTTTCAGTATCTTTTCCAATTTGAGTATCTTTTCAATACAGTTTGAGTATCTTTCTGTACGGCTTTCTAATGCGAGTTTCTTTTGAAATTGAGTGTGTTTTCGGTGTGGGCGTGTGTTTCTTTCAAACTGAGTATCTTTCTATCGTTTGAGTACCTTTTCCAATTTGAGTACCTTTTCAATTATCGTATGAGTATCTTTCTGTACGGTTTCTGATGCGAGTTTATTTTTAATTTGAGAGTGTTCACACGCCCACACTAAAAACACACTCAAATTCAGAACAAACTCGCATCAGAAAGCCGTACAGAAAGATACTCATACGAGACTTGAAAAGATACTAAAATTGGCAAAGATACTCAAACGATAGAAAGATACTTAGTTTGAAAGAAACACACGCCCAGACTGAAAACACACTAAATTGAAAACAAACTCGCATTAGAAAGCTGTAGATAAAGATACTTAAACTGTATTGAAAATATACTCAATTTTGATTTGGAAATATACTCAGTTTGAAAGAAACACAGGCCCACACTGGAAACACTCTCAAATTCAAATGAAACTCGCATCAGAAAGCCGTACAGAAAGATACTCATACGAGAATTGAAAAGATACTCAATTTGGAAAAGATACTCAAACGATAGAAATATACTCAGTGTGAAAGAAACACACACCCACACTAAAAACACACTCAAATTCAGAACAAACTCGCATCAGAAAGCCGCACAGAAAGATACTCATACGAGAATTGAAAAGATACTCAAATTGGAAAAGGTATTCAAATGATAGAAAGATACTCAGTTTGAAAGAAACAAACGCCCACACTGGAAACACTCTTAAATTCAATAGAAACTCGCATCAGAAAGCCGTACAGAAAGATACTCATACGAGAATTGAAAAGATACTCAAATTGGAAAAGATACTCAAACGATAGAAAGACACTCAGTTTGAAAGAAACACAGGTCCACACTGAAAACACACTCAAATTCAGAACAAATTCGCATCAGAAAGCCGTACAGAAAGATACTCATACGAGAATTGAAAAGATACTCAATTACATGAGAAAAAATATGAACAAGCTTTTAAGCATACCGAAAAAAAAAATAGATGAAAAAAAAAGAAGTTAAATTCGGCAATACAAGAAAAAGGAAAGAAAAGATGTTGTCTTCCATTTGTGATTTGGAGTTGAGTTGTAATTGAAGGTCTAAAAATGTGTATTTGACCTTTGTCCATGTTCACTTTGTGGTAGAATGATGATTGTGCCCAACTTGTTATATTTGGCCCTTGATGGTGTGTGGTGTCATAAGGATGGTGTTTACTCTGCTAAGTCTATAGGATTACCTTTGTAATTCTTTGATATTCCATGCCTTTAGCTAAGCCTAAACATTCACCTTATCTAATGATCCTAATGATTCTTAAAATGAGCAAAACTTAGTTTGTGGAGATGATCACAAGAGTTGAGCATATGGTTTTGGTCCATTTGTGCACTTAGTTGTTAAATGAGGTTTTCCTTTTGTTATTCACAAAGTGCCTTCATTTGATGAAATATGCAAGCTATTTGATGCTTTATTATCCTTTCTCTTGCATATATTTGTGTGTGAATCATAACCATGAATGTTGATAGGAGCACTTTGTGCTACGTTCTTAATATGTTTTTACCTCCATTTGTACTTTGCTTAACCCTTATTGTTGTAATATCGAGTCATTGAGTCACAATAGGAGTCTTGGATGGTTATGGATGTGTTTTTGTGCTTAAACGAGTTAAAAACGAAGAATTGGTCTAGAGTCCTAGTTTGAGTAGGAATCCTTATAGGACTAGGAAACCTAGTTGAATTAGGAGTCTTCATCTTTCTACGTTTTGGTCGCATTGGCGATATCTTGAGAGTCATGTTTGCATTAGGAATCCTTGTTAGACTAGGAAACGTACCATTTTGGAAAGTCCTACTTGAACTCAAACTCTTATTACGAAACTTTCCTAAATGAACTTTCCGGTTCCAGTAACTTACTTATTCTAGTAAGTTTCCTTTTTGCAAATTAGAAACTTTCCTAATCTAGTTGAGCTCATCTATTACATGTGTCTTTTTAAGACAACTAATGTCTAGATTAGGATATGATTTTCGAAATACATTATCTCTTACTATTGATTTTCTTTTCTTAATTTCAGAATTGAAGAGATAATTCAAAGAGATAAAGAAGGAGTTCAAATCCGAGTTACACAAGGGGAAGAGGTGTTCAGCCGTGCCTTATCAATTCAGCAAATAAAAAGGAGCCCATGCCGTGCAGCCCATGAGAGAATCAAGGAGATAAGAGCTTGTTCTACAAGGAAAACAAGGAGAGCCATTCGATCCAATTAAGGAGAAGAAATCCCAGCCGTGCATACATGGATCAACCCATCCTAAACCCTAGCAGCCTCCTCTCCTCCTTCGTCTATATATAGCTCGGCCTCCCTTCATATTTTTCATCTCCATTCTCTCACAAAGCAAGCCGAAATTCTGCCAAAATCCATCCAGAAAATTACAAGCCAAACACTTCATCCATCTCCACCAAGCCGTGCTCATCTTCTTGCCTCTCCAAATCCGAATTCATCCTTGCATCATTCTTCAAGGTTTCTAATGTGTGATTCATCCATGGCTTGTAATCTTTCTTTTTATTTTCTGCAATTTTCGATTTCATTGTATGAATTCTTGGATGTGATTTTCAGTTTTATATATGAAGAACATAAATTCAGACTTCTTTGGTTTTATGTTTTGATTGTATGAATTCATTGAAATATGTATGTTTGACGTGCTAGATGATTATGGGCAGTAGGTTTCCGAATTGTATTTAGGTTTTATTTCGATTTGTTCCTTGAACTTGTACATCTAAATCAATGCTTGAGGAAGCCAAGGCCATGGTTCTCCTAGGGTTGCGATTTAATTCACCAAAGTGTTCATCGATTGAATATGCGCTCCGTGTTTCAATTATTGATACTTCTATAGGGCTGTGGTAGTTCTAGGAATTTGCATGCTTAATTAAGATGAGTGACGCCATGCTTGCTTACATGTCTCCAATTCGACTTAATGTGCTTATGTGCTACTTTGTTGTTTGACTAGAACGCTTCGTTATGTTGAACTCTTTTTAGCATATGTTTAGGATTGAACGCTTCGTTGATTCTAAATAATTAAGAAGTCTTAACGATTAGATGAACCGCTTCGGACTCTAATTAGAATTGGAATTGAAATAGACTAAGGAAGAATCGAAATAATTTGCTGCCTATATGTCGGACTCAAACGATAGAAAGATACACAGTTTGAAAGAAACACACGCCCACACTGGAAACACTCTCAAATTCAAGACAAACTAGCATCGAAAGCCGTTCAGAAAGATACTCAAACGAGAATTGAAAAGATACTCAAATTGCAATAGTAAACATACTCAAACGATAGAAAGATACTCAGTTTGAAAGAAACACACGCCCACACTGGAAACACTCTCAAATTCAAGAAAAACTCGCATCGAAAGCCGTTCAGAAAGATACTCAAACGAGAATTGAAAAGATACTCAAATTGCAATAGTAAACATACTCAAACGATAGAAAGATACTGAGTTTGAAAGAAACACACGCCTACACTGGAAACACTCTCAAATTCAAGAAAAACTCGCATCAAAAGCTGTTCAGAAAGATACTCAAACGAGAATTGAAAAGATACTTAAAGTACAATAGTAAACATACTCAAACGATAGAAAGATACTCAGTTTGAAAGAAACACACGCCCACACTGGAAACACTCTCAAATTCAAGAAAAACTCGCATCAAAAGCCGTTCAGAAAGATACTCAAACGAGAATTGAAAAGATACTTAAAGTACAATAGTAAACATACTCAAACGATAGAAAGATACACAGTTTGAAAGAAACACACGCCCACACTGGAAACACTCTCAAATTCAAGACAAACTAGCATCGAAAGCCGTTCAGAAAGATACTCAAACGAGAATTGAAAAGATACTCAAATTGCAATAGTAAACATACTTAAACGATAGAAAGATACTCAGTTTGAAAGAAACACACGCCCACACTGGAAACACTCTCAAATTCAAGAAAAACTCGCATCGAAAGCCGTTCAGAAAGATACTCAAACGAGAATTAAAAAGATACTTAAATTGCAAAAGTAAACATACTCAAACGATAGAAAGATACTCAGTTTGAAAGAAACACACGCCCACACTGGAAACACTCTCAAATTCAAGAAAAACAAGCATCGAAAGCCGTTCAGAAAGATACTCAAACGAGAATTGAAAAGATACTCAAATTGCAATAGTAAACATACTTAAACGATAGAAAGATACTCAGTTTGAAAGAAACACACGCCCACACTGGAAACACTCTCAAATTCAAGAAAAACTCGCATCGAAAGCCGTTCAGAAAGATACTCAAACGAGAATTGAAAAGATACGCAAAGTGCAATAGTAAACATACTCAAACGATAGAAAGATACTCAGTTTGAAAGAAACACACGCCCACACTGGAAACACTCTCAAATTCAAGAGAAACTCGCATCAGAAAGCCATACAGAAACATACTCAAACGAGAATTGAAAAGAGACTCAAAGTGTAATAGTAAACATACTCAAACGATAGAAAGATACACAGTTTGAAAGAAACACACACCCACACTGGAAACACTCTCAAATTCAAGACAAACTAGCATCGAAAGCCGTTCAGAAAGATACTCAAACGAGAATTGAAAAGAGACTCAAAGTGTAATAGTAAAGATACTCAAACGATAGAAAGATACACAGTTTGAAAGAAACACACGCCCACACTGGAAATACTCTCAAATTCAAGACAAACGAGCATGGAAAGCCGTTCAGAAAGATACTCAAACGAGAATTGAAAAGATACTCAAATTGCAATTGTAAACATACTCAAACGATAGAAAGATACTCAGTTTGAAAGAAACACACGCCCACACTAGAAACACTCTCAAATTCAAGAAAAACTAGCATCGAAAGCCGTTCAGAAAGATACTCAAACGAGAATTAAAAAGATACTCAAATTGCAATAGTAAACATACTCAAACGATAGAAAGATACTCAGTTTGAAAGAAACACACGCCCACACTGGAAACACTATCAAATTCAAGAGAAACTCGCATCAGAAAGCCTTACAGAAACATACTCAAACGAGAATTGAAAAGATACTCAAAGTGCAAAAGTAAACATACTCAAACGATAGAAAGATACTCAGTTTGAAAGAAACACACGCCCACACTGGAAACACTCTCAAATTCAAGAAAAACTCGCATCGAGAGCCGTTCAGAAAGATACTCAAACGAGAATTGAAAAGATACTGAAAGTACAATAGTAAACATACTCAAACGATAGAAAGATACTCAAACGAGTACTGAAAAGATACTCAAAGTGCAATAGTAAACATACTCAAACGATAGAAAGATACTCAGTTTGAAAAAATACACGCCCACACTGGAAACACTCTCAAATTAAAGACAAACTAGCATCGAAAGCCGGTCAGAAAGATACTCAAACGAGAATTGAAAAGATACTCAAATTGCAATAGTAAACATACTCAAACGATAGAAAGATACTCAGTTTGAAAGAAACACACGCCCACACTGGAAACACTCTCAAATTCAAGAAAAACTCGCATCGAAAGCCGTTCAGAAAGATACTCAAACGAGAATTGAAAAGATACTCAAATTGCAATAGTAAACATACTCAAACGATAGAAAGATACTGAGTTTGAAAGAAACACACGCCCACACTAGAAACACTCTCAAATTCAAGAAAAACTAGCATCGAAAGCCGTTCAGAAAGATACTCAAACGAGAATTAAAAAGATACTCAAATTGCAATAGTAAACATACTCAAACGATAGAAAGATACTCAGTTTGAAAGAAACACACGCCTACACTGGAAACACTATCAAATTCAAGAGAAACTCGCATCAGAAAGCCTTACAGAAACATACTCAAACGAGAATTGAAAAGATACTCAAAGTGCAAAAGTAAACATACTCAAACGATAGAAAGATACTCAGTTTGAAAGAAACACACACCCACACTGGAAACACTCTCAAATTCAAGAAAAACTCGCATCGAGAGCCGTTCAGAAAGATACTCAAACGAGAATTGAAAAGATACTGAAAGTACAATAGTAAACATACTCAAACGATAGAAAGATACTCAAACGAGTACTGAAAAGATACTCCAAGTGCAATAGTAAACATACTCAAACGATAGAAAGATACTCAGTTTGAAAAAATACACGCCCACACTGGAAACACTCTCAAATTAAAGACAAACTAGCATCGAAAGCCGGTCAGAAAGATACTCAAACGAGAATTGAAAAGATACTCAAATTGCAATAGTAAACATACTCAAACGATAGAAAGATACTCAGTTTGAAAGAAACACACGCCCACACTGGAAACACTCTCAAATTCAAGAAAAACTCGCATCGAAAGCCATTCAGAAAGATACTCAAACGAGAATTGAAAAGATACTCAAATTGCAATAGTAAACATACTCAAACGATAGAAAGATACTGAGTTTGAAAGAAACACACGCCCACACTAGAAACACTCTCAAATTCAAGAAAAACTAGCATGGAAAGCCGTTCAGAAAGATACTCAAACGAGAATTGAAAAGATACTCAAATTGCAATAGTAAACATACTCAAACGATAGAAAGATACTCAGTTTGAAAGAAACACACGCCCACACTGGAAACACTATCAAATTCAAGAGAAACTCGCATCAGAAAGCCTTACAGAAACATACTCAAACGAGAATTGAAAAGATACTCAAAGTGCAAAAGTAAACATACTCAAACGATAGAAAGATACTCAGTTTGAAAGAAACACACGCCCACACTGGAAACACTCTCAAATTCAAGAAAAACTCGCATCGAGAGCCGTTCAGAAAGATACTCAAACGAGAATTGAAAAGATACTGAAAGTACAATAGTAAACATACTCAAACGATAGAAAGATACTCAAACGAGTACTGAAAAGATACTCAAAGTGCAATAGTAAACATACTCAAACGATAGAAAGATACTCAGTTTGAAAAAATACACGCCCACACTGGAAACACTCTCAAATTAAAGACAAACTAGCATCGAAAGCCGGTCAGAAAGATACTCAAACGAGAATTGAAAAGATACTCAAATTGCAATAGTAAACATACTCAAACTATAGAAAGATACTCAGTTTGAAAGAAACACACGCCCACACTGGAAACACTCTCAAATTCAAGACAAACTAGCATCGAAAGCCGTTCAGAAAGATACTCAAACGAGAATTGAAAAGATACTCAAATTGCAATAGTAAACATACTCAAACGATAGAAAGATACTCAGTTTGAAAGAAACACACGTCCACACTGGAAACACTCTCAAATTCAAGAAAAACTCGCATCGAAAGCCGTTCAGAAAGATACTCAAACGAGAATTAAAAAGGTACTTAAATTGCAAAAGTAAACATACTCAAACGATAGAAAGATACTCAGTTTGAAAGAAACACACGCCCACACTGGAAACACTCTCAAATTCAAGAAAAACAAGCATCGAAAGCCGTTCAGAAAGATACTCAAACGAGAATTGAAAAGATACTCAAATTGCAATAGTAAACATACTCAAACGATAGAAAGATACTCAGTTTGAAAGAAACACACGCCCACACTGGAAACACTCTCAAATTCAAGAAAAACTCGCATCGAAAGCCGTTCAGAAAGATACTCAAACGAGAATTGAAAAGATACGCAAAGTGCAATAGTAAACATACTCAAACGATAGAAAGATACTCAGTTTGAAAGAAACACACGCCCACACTGGAAACACTCTCAAATTCAAGAGAAACTCGCATCAGAAAGCCTTACAGAAACATACACAAACGAGAATTGAAAAGAGACTCAAAGTGTAATAGTAAACATACTCAAACGATAGAAAGATACACAGATTGAAAGAAACACACGCCCACACTGGAAACACTCTCAAATTCAAGACAAACTAGCATCGAAAGCCGTTCAGAAAGATACTCAAACGAGAATTGAAAAGAGACTCAAAGTGTAATAGTAAAGATACTCAAACGATAGAAAGATACACAGTTTGAAAGAAACACACGCCCACACTGGAAATACTCTCAAATTCAAGACAAACGAGCATGGAAAGCCGTTCAGAAAGATACTCAAACGAGAATTGAAAAGATACTCAAATTGCAATAGTAAACATACTCAAACGATAGAAAGATACTGAGTTTGAAAGAAACACACGCCCACACTGGAAACACTCTCAAATTCAAGAAAAACTCGCATCGAAAGCCATTCAGAAAGATACTCAAACGAGAATTGAAAAGATACTCAAATTGCAATAGTAAACATACTCAAACGATAGAAAGATACTGAGTTTGAAAGAAACACACGCCCACACTAGAAACACTCTCAAATTCAAGAAAAACTAGCATCGAAAGCCGTTCAGAAAGATACTCAAACGAGAATTGAAAAGATACTCAAATTGCAATAGTAAACATACTCAAACGATAGAAAGATACTCAGTTTGAAAGAAACACACGCCCACACTGGAAACACTATCAAATTCAAGAGAAACTCGCATCAGAAAGCCTTACAGAAACATACTCAAACGAGAATTGAAAAGATACTCAAAGTGCAAAAGTAAACATACTCAAACGATAGAAAGATACTCAGTTTGAAAGAAACACACGCCCACACTGGAAACACTCTCAAATTCAAGAAAAACTCGCATCGAGAGCCGTTCAGAAAGATACTCAAACGAGAATTGAAAAGATACTGAAAGTACAATAGTAAACATACTCAAACGATAGAAAGATACTCAAACGAGTACTGAAAAGATATTCAAAGTGCAATAGTAAACATACTCAAACGATAGAAAGATACTCAGTTTGAAAAAATACACGCCCACACTGGAAACACTCTCAAATTAAAGACAAACTAGCATCGAAAGCCGGTCAGAAAGATACTCAAACGAGAATTGAAAAGATACTCAAATTGCAATAGTAAACATACTCAAACTATAGAAAGATACTCAGTTTGAAAGAAACACACGCCCACACTGGAAACACTCTCAAATTCAAGACAAACTAGCATCGAAAGCCGTTCAGAAAGATACTCAAACGAGAATTGAAAAGATACTCAAATTGCAATAGTAAACATACTCAAACGATAGAAAGATACTCAGTTTGAAAGAAACACACGTCCACACTGGAAACACTCTCAAATTCAAGAAAAACTCGCATCGAAAGCCGTTCAGAAAGATACTCAAACGAGAATTAAAAAGATACTTAAATTGCAAAAGTAAACATACTCAAACGATAGAAAGATACTCAGTTTGAAAGAAACACACGCCCACACTGGAAACACTCTCAAATTCAAGAAAAACAAGCATCGAAAGCCGTTCAGAAAGATACTCAAACGAGAATTGAAAAGATACTCAAATTGCAATAGTAAACATACTCAAACGATAGAAAGATACTCAGTTTGAAAGAAACACACGCCCACACTGGAAACACTCTCAAATTCAAGAAAAACTCGCATCGAGAGCCGTTCAGAAAGATACTCAAACGAGAATTGAAAAGATACTCAAATTGCAATAGTAAACATACTCAAACGATAGAAAGATACTGAGTTTGAAAGAAACACACGCCCACACTGGAAACACTCTCAAATTCAAGAAAAACTAGCATCGAAAGCCGTTCAGAAAGATACTCAAACGAGAATTGAAAAGATACTCAAATTGCAATTGTAAACATACTCAAACGATAGAAAGATACTCAGTTTGAAAGAAACACACGCCCACACTAGAAACACTCTCAAATTCAAGAGAAACTCGCATCAGAAAGCCTTACAGAAACATACTCAAACGAGAATTGAAAAGATACTCAAAGTGCAAAAGTAAACATACTCAAACGATAGAAAGATACACAGTTTGAAAGAAATATACGCCCACACTGGAAACACTCTCAAATTCAATAGAAACTCGCATCAGAAGCCGGTCAGAAAGATACTCAAACGAGAATTGAAAAGATACCCAAATTGCAATAGTAAACATACTCAAACGATAAAAAGATACTCAGTTTGAAAGAAATACACGCCCACACTGGAAACACTCTCAAATTAAAGACAAACTAGCATCGGAAGCCGGTCAGAAAGATACTCAAACGAGAATTGAAAAGATACCCAAATTGCAATAGTAAACATACTCAAACGATAGAAAGATACTCAGTTTGAAAGAAACACACGCCCACACTGGAAACACTCTCAAATTCAAGAAAAACTCGCATCGAAAGCCGTTCAGAAAGATACTCAAACGAGAATTGAAAAGATACTCAAATTGCAATTGTAAACATACTCAAACGATAGAAAGATACTCAGTTTGAAAGAAACACACGCCCACACTGGAAACACTCTCAAATTCAAGAGAAACTCGCATCAGAAAGCCTTACAAAAACATACTCAAACGAGAATTGAAAAGAGACTCAAAGTGTAATAGTAAAGATACTCAAACGATAGAAAGATACACAGTTTGAAAGAAACACACGCCCACACTGGAAACACTCTCAAATTCAAGACAAACGAGCATCGAAAGCCGTTCAGAAAGATACTCAAACGAGAATTGAAAAGATACTCAGTTTGAAAGAAACACACGCCCACACTGGAAACACTCTCAAATTCCAGAAAAACTCGCATCGAAAGCCGTTCAGAAAGATACTCAAACGAGAATTGAAAAGATACTGAAAGTACAATAGTAAACATACTCAAACGATAGAAAGATACTCAGTTTGAAAGAAACACACGCCCACACTAGAAACACTCTCAAATTCAAGAGAAACTCGCATCAGAAAGCCTTAAAGAAACATACTCATACGAGAATTGAAAAGATACTCAAAGTGCAAAAGTAAACATACTCAAACGATAGAAAGATACTCAGTTTGAAAGAAACACACGCCCACACTGGAAACACTCTCAAATTCAAGAAAAACTCGCATCGAGAGCCGTTCAGAAAGATACTCAAACGAGAATTGAAAAGATACTGAAAGTACAATAGTAAACATACTCAAACGATAGAAAGATACTCAGTTTGAAAGAAACACACGCCCACACTGGAAACACTCTCAAATTCAAGAGAAACTCGCATCAGAAAGCCTTACAGAAACATACTCAAACGAGAATTGAAAAGATACTCAAAGTGCAAAAGTAAACATACTCAAACGATAGAAAGATACTCAGTTTGAAAGAAACACACGCCCACACTGGAAACACTCTCAAATTCAAGAAAAACTCGCATCGAGAGCCGTTCAGAAAGATACTCAAACGAGAATTGAAAAGATACTCAAATTGCAATAGTAAACATACTCAAACGATAGAAAGATACTCAGTTTGAAAGAAACACACGCCCACACTAGAAACACTCTCAAATTCAAGAAAAACTAGTATTGAAAGCCGTTCAGAAAGATACTCAAACGAGAATTGAAAAGATACTCAAATTGCAATTGTAAACATACTCAAACGATAGAAAGATACTCAGTTTGAAAGAAACACACGCCCACACTAGAAACACTCTCAAATTCAAGAGAAACTCGCATCAGAAAGCCTTACAGAAACATACTCAAACGAGAATTGAAAAGATACTCAAAGTGCAAAAGTAAACATACTCAAACGATAGAAAGATACACAGTTTGAAAGAAATATACGCCCACACTGGAAACACTCTCAAATTCAATAGAAACTCGCATCAGAAGCCGGTCAGAAAGATACTCAAACGAGAATTGAAAAGATACTGAAAGTACAATAGTAAACATACTCAAACGATAGAAAGATACTCAGTTTGAAAGAAACACACGCCCACACTGGAAACACTCTCAAATTCAGGAGAAACTCGCACCAGAAAGCCTTACAGAAACATACTTAAACGAGAATTGAAAAGATACTCAAAGTGCAAAAGTAAACATACTCAAACGATAGAAAGATACTCAGTTTGAAAGAAACACACGCCCACACTAGAAACACTCTAAAATTCAAGAGAAACTCGCATCAGAAAGCCTTACAGAAACATACTCAAACGAGAATTGAAAAGATACTCAAAGTGCAAAAGTAAACATACTCAAACGATAGAAAGATACACAGTTTGAAAGAAATATACGCCCACACTGGAAACACTCTCAAATTCAATAGAAACTCGCATCAGAAGCCGGTCAGAAAGATACTCAAACGAGAATTGAAAAGATACCCAAATTGCAATAGTAAACATACTCAAACGATAGAAAGATACTCAGTTTGAAAGAAACACACGCCCACACTGGAAACACTCAAATTCAATAGAAACTCGCATCAGAAAGGATTACAGAAAGATACTCAAACGAGAATTGAAAAGATACTCAAATTGCAATTGTAAACAAACTCAAACGATAGAAAGATACTCAGTTTGAAAGAAACACACGCCTACACTGGAAACACACTCAAATTCAAGAAAAACTAGCATCGAAAGCCGTTCAGAAAGATACTCAAACGAGAATTGAAAAGATACTCAAATTGCAATAGAAAACATACTCAAACGATAGAAAGATACTGAGTTTGAAAGAAACACACGCCTACACTGGAAACACTCTCAAATTCAAGAAAAACTAGCATCGAAAGCCGTTAAGAAAGATACTCAAACGAGAATTGAAAAGATACTCAAAGTGCAATAGTAAACATACTCAAACGATAGAAAGATACTCAGTTTGAAAGAAATACACGCCCACACTGGAAACAATCTCAAATTCAATAGAAACTCGCATCAGAAAGGATTACAGAAAGATACTCAAACGAGAATTGAAAAGATACTCAAAGTGCAATAGTAAACATACTCAAACGATAGAAAGATACTCAGTTTGAAAGAAATACACGCCCACACTGGAAACACTCTCAGATTCAAGACAAACTAGCATCGAAAGCCGTTCAGAAAGATACTCAAACGAGAATTGAAAAAGATACTCAAATTGCAATAGTAAACATACTCAAACGATAGAAAGATACTCAGTTTGAAAGAAACACACGCCTACACTGGAAACACTCTCAACTTCAAGAAAAACTAGCATCGAAAGCCGTTCAGAAAGATACTCAAACGAGAATTGAAAAGATACTCAAAGTGCAATAGTAAACATACTCAAACGATAGAAAGATACTCAGTTTGAAAGAAATACACGCCCACACTGGAAACACTCTCAAATTCAAGACAAACTAGCATCGAAAGCCGTTCAGAAAGATACTCAAACGAGAATTGAAAAGATACTCAAAGTGCAATAGTAAACATACTCAAACGATAGAAAGATACTCAGTTTGAAAGAAACACACGCCCACACTGGAAACACTTTCAAATTGAAGAAAAACTCGCATCGAAAGCCGTTCAGAAAGAAACTCAAACGAGAATTGAAAAAGATACTTAAATTGCAATAGTAAACATACTCAAAGGATAGAAAGATACTCAGTTTGAAAGAAACACACGCCTACAATGGAAACACTCTCAAATTCCAGAGAAACTCGCATCAGAAAGCCTTACAGAAAGATACTCAAACGAGAATTGAAAAGATACTCAAATTGCAATAGTAAATATACTCAAACGATAGAAAGATACTCAGTTTGAAAGAAACACACGCCCACACTGGAAACACTCTCAAATTGAAGACAAACTCGCATCGAAAGCCTTTCAGAAAGATACTCAAACGAGAATTGAAAAAGATACTCAAATTGCAATAGTAAACATACTCAAACGATAGAAAGATACTCAGTTTGAAAGAAATACACGCGCACACTGGAAACACTCTCAAAATCAATAGAAACTCGCATCAGAAAGGATTACAGAAAGATACTCAAACAAGAATTGAAAAGATACTCAAAGTGCAATAGTAAACATACTCAAACGATAGAAAGATACTCAGTTTGAAAGAAACACACGCCCACACTGGAAACACTCAAATTCAAGAAAAACTCGCATCGAAAGCCGTTCAGAAAGATACTCAAACGAGAATTGAAAAGATACTCAAAGTGCAATAGTAAACATACTCAAACGATAGAAAGATACTCAGTTTGAGGGAAATACACGCCCACACTGGAAACACTCTCAAATTCAATAGAAACTCGCATGAGAAAGGATTACAGAAAGATACTTAAACGAGAATTGAAAAGATACTCAAAGTGCAATAGTAAACATACTCAAATGATAGAAAGATACTCAGTTTGAAAGAAACACACGCCCACACTGGAAACACTCTCAAATTGAAGAAAAACTCGCATCGAAAGCCGTTCAGAAAGATACTCAAACGAGAATTGAAAAGATACTCAAATTGCAATAGTAAACATACTCCAACGATAGAAAGATACTCAGTTGGAAAGAAACACACGCCTACACTGGAAACACTCTCAAATTCAAGAAAAACTAGCTTCGAAAGCCGTTCAGAAAGATACTCAAACGAGAATTGAAAAGATACTGAAAGTGCAATAGTAAACATACTCAAACGATAGAAAGATACTCAGTTTAAAAGAAATACACGCCCACACTGGAAACACTCTCAAATTCAATAGAAACTCGCATCAGAAAGGATTACAGAAAGATACTCAAACAAGAATTGAAAAGATACTCAAAGTGCAATTGTAAACATACTCAAACGATAGAAAGATACTCAGTTTGAAAGAAACACACGCCCACACTGGAAACACACTCAAATTCAAGAAAAACTCGCATCGAAAGCCGTTCAGAAAGATACTCAAACGAGAATTGAAAATATACTCAAATTGCAATTGTAAACATACTCAAACGATAGAAATATATCAGTTTGAAAGAAACACACGCCCACACTGGAAACACTCTCAAATTCAATAGAAACTCGCATCAGAAAGGATTACAGAAAGATACTCAAACGAGAATTGAAAAGAGACTCAAAGTGCAATAGTAAACATACTCAAACGATAGAAAGATACACAGTTTGAAAGAAACACACGCCCACACTGGAAACACTCTCAAATTCAAGACAAACTAGCATCGAAAGCCGTTCAGCAAGATACTCAAACGAGAATTGAAAAGATACTGAAATTGCAATAGTAAACATACTCAAACGATAGAAAGATACTCAGTTTGAGGGAAATACACGCCCACACTGGAAACACTCTCAAATTCAAGAAAAACTCGCATGAGAAAGGATTACAGAAAGATACTTAAACGAGAATTGAAAAGATACTCAAAGTGCAATAGTAAACATACTCAAATGATAGAAAGATACTCAGTTTGAAAGAAACACACGCCCACACTGGAAACACTCTCAAATTGAAGAAAAACTCGCATCGAAAGCCGTTCAGAAAGATACTCAAACGAGAATTGAAAAGATACTCAAATTGCAATAGTAAACATACTCCAACGATATAAAGATACTCAGTTGGAAAGAAACACACGCCTACACTGGAAACACTCTCAAATTCAAGAAAAACTAGCTTCGAAAGCCGTTCAGAAAGATACTCAAACGAGAATTGAAAAGATACTGAAAGTGCAATAGTAAACATACTCAAACGATAGAAAGATACTCAGTTTGAAAGAAATACACGCCCACACTGGAAACACTCTCAAATTCAATAGAAACTCGCATCAGAAAGGATTACAGAAAGATACTCAAACAAGAATTGAAAAGATACTCAAAGTGCAATTGTAAACATACTCAAACGATAGAAAGATACTCAGTTTGAAAGAAACACACGCCCACACTGGAAACACACTCAAATTCAAGAAAAACTCGCATCGAAAGCCGTTCAGAAAGATACTCAAACGAGAATTGAAAACATACTCAAATTGCAATTGTAAACATACTCAAACGATAGAAAGATATCAGTTTGAAAGAAACACACGCCCACACTGGAAACACTCTCAAATTCAATAGAAACTCGCATCAGAAAGGATTACAGAAAGATACTCAAACGAGAATTGAAAAGAGACTCAAAGTGCAATAGTAAACATACTCAAACGATAGAAAGATACACAGTTTGAAAGAAACACACGCCCACACTGGAAACACTCTCAAATTCAAGACAAACTAGCATCGAAAGCCGTTCAGCAAGATACTCAAACGAGAATTGAAAAGATACTGAAATTGCAATAGTAAACATACTCAAACGATAGAAAGATACTCAGTTTGAGGGAAATACACGCCCACACTGGAAACACTCTCAAATTCAAGAAAAACTCGCATGAGAAAGGATTACAGAAAGATACTTAAACGAGAATTGAAAAGATACTCAAAGTGCAATAGTAAACATACTCAAATGATAGAAAGATACTCAGTTTGAAAGAAACACACGCCCACACTGGAAACACTCTCAAATTGAAGAAAAACTCGCATCGAAAGCCGTTCAGAAAGATACTCAAACGAGAATTGAAAAGATACTCAAATTGCAATAGTAAACACTCAAACGATAGAAAGATACTCAGGTTGAAAGAAACACACGCCCACACTGGAAACACGCTCAAATTCAAGAAAAACTCGCATCGAAAGCCGTTCAGAAAGATACTCAAACGAGAATTGAAAAGATACTCAAATTGCAATAGTAAACATACTCAAACGAAAGAAAGATACTCAGTTTGAAAGAAACACACGCCGATAGTGGAAACACTCTCAAATTCAAGCGAAACTCGCATCAGAAAGCCTTACAGAAACATACTCAAACGAGAATTGAAAAGATACTCAAAGTGCAATAGTAAACATACTCAAACGATAGAAAGATACTCAGTTTGACAGAAACACATGCCGACACTAGAAACACTCTCAAATTCAAGAGAAACTCGCATCAGAAAGCCTTACAGAAAGATACTCAAACGAGAATTGAAAAGATACTCAAAGTGCAATAGTAAACATACTCAAACGAAAGAAAGATACTCAGTTTGAAAGAAACCCACGCCCACACTGGAAACACTCTCAAATTCAAGAAAAACTCGCATCGAAAGCCGTTCAGAAAGATACTCAAACGAGAATTGAAAAGATACTCAAATTGTAATAGTAAACATACTCAAACGATAGAAAGATACTCAGTTTGACAGAAACACATGCCCACACTGGAAACACTCTCAAATTCAAGACAAACTAGCATCGAAAGCCGTTCAGAAAGATACTCAAACGAGAATTGAAAAGATACTCAAAGTGCAATAGTAAACATACTCAAACGATAGGAAGATACTCAGTTTGAAAGAAACACACGCCCACACTGGAAACACTCTCAAATTCAAGAAAAACTCGCATCGAAAGCCGTTCAGAAATATACTCAAAGAAAAATTGAAAAGATACTCAAATTGCAATAGTAAACATACTCAAACGATAGAAAGATACTCAGGTTGAAAGAAACACACGCCCACACTGGAAATACTCTCAAATTCAATAGAAACTCGCATCAGAAAGGCTTATAGAAAGATACTCAAACGAGAATTGAAAAGATACTCAAATTGCAATAGTAAACATACTTAAACGATAGAAAGATACTAAGTTTGAAAGAAACACACTCCCACACTGGAAACACTCTCAAATTCAATAAAAACTCGCATCAGATAGGCTTACAGAAAGATACTCAAACGAGAATTGAAAAGATACTCAAAGTGCAATAGTAAACATACTCAAACGATAGAAAGATACTCAGTTTGACAGAAACACATGCCCACACTGGAAACACTCTCAAATTCAAGACAAACTAGCATCGAAAGCCGTTCAGAAAGATACTCAAACGAGATTTGAAAAGATACTCAAAGTGGAATAGTAAACATACTCAAACGATAGGAAGATACTCAGGTTGAAAGAAACACACGCCCACACTGGAAATACTCTCAAATTCAATAGAAACTCGCATCAGAAAGGCTTATAGAAAGATACTCAAACGAGAATTAAAAAGATACTCAAATTGCAATAGTAAACATACTTAAACGATAGAAAGATACTCAGTTTGAAAGAAACACTCTCAAATTCAATAGAAACTCGCATCAGATAGGCTTACAGAAAGATACTCAAACGAGAATTGAAAAGATACTCAAAGTGCAATAGTAAACATACTCAAACGAAAGAAAGATACTCAGTTTGAAAGAAACACACGCCGACAGTGGAAACACTCTCAAATTCAAGAGAAACTCGCATCAGAAAGCCTTACAGAAAGATACTCAAACGAGAATTGAAAAGATACTCAAAGTGCAATAGTAAACATACTCAAACGAAAGAAAGATACTCAGTTTGAAAGAAACCCACGCCCACACTGGAAACACTCTCAAATTCAAGAAAAACTCGCATCGAAAGCCGTTCAGAAAGATACTCAAACGAGAATTGAAAAGATACTCAAATTGCAATAGTAAACATACTCAAACGATAGAAAGATACTCAGTTTGACAGAAACACATGCCCACACTGGAAACACTCTCAAATTCAAGACAAACTAGCATCGAAAGCCGTTCAGAAAGATACTCAAACGAGAATTGAAAAGATACTCAAAGTGCAATAGTAAACATACTCAAACGATAGGAAGATACTCAGTTTGAAAGAAGCACACGCCCACACTGGAAACACTCTCAAATTGAAGAAAAACTCGTATCGAAAGCCGTTCAGAAATATACTCAAACGAGAATTGAAAAAGGTACTCAAATTGCAATAGTAAACATACTCAAACGATAGAAAGATACTCAGTTTGAAAGAAATACACGCCCACACTGGAAACACTCTCAAATTCAATAGAAACTCGCATCAGAAGGATTACAGAAAGATACTCAAACGAGAATTGAAAAGTTACTCAAATTGCAATAGTAAACCTACTCAAACGATAGAAAGATACTGAGTTTGAAAGAAACAGACGCCTACACTGGAAACACTCAAATTCAAGAAAAACTCGCACCAGAAAGCCTTACAGAAACATACTCAAACGAGAATTGAAAAGATACTCAAAGTGCAAAAGTAAACATACTCAAACGATAGAAAGATACTCAGTTTGAAAGAAACACACGCCCACACTGGAAACACTCTCAAATTCAATAAAAACTCGCATCGAAAGCCGTTCAGAAAGATACTCAAACGAGAATTTAAAAGATACTTAAATTGCAATTGTAAACATACTTAAACGATAGAAAGATACTCAATTTGAAAGAAACACACGCCCACACTGGAAACACTCTCAAATTCAAGAGAAACTCGTATCATAAAGCCTTACAGAAACATACTCAAACGAGAATTGAAAAGATACTCAAAGTGCAAAAGTAAACATACTCAAACGATAGAAAGATACTCAGTTTGAAAGAAACACACGCCCACACTGGAAACACTCTCAAATTCAAGAAAAACTCGCATCGAAAGCCGTTCAGAAATATACTCAAAGAAGAATTGAAAAGATACTCAGATTGCAATAGTAAACATACTCAAACGATAGAAAGATACTCAGGTTGAAAGAAACACACGCCCACACTGGAAATACTCTCAAATTCAATAGAAACTCGCATCAGAAAGGCTTATAGAAAGATACTCAAACGAGAATTGAAAAGATACTCAAATTGCAATAGTAAACATACTTAAACGATAGAAAGATACTAAGTTTGAAAGAAACACACTCCCACACTGGAAACACTCTCAAATTCAATAAAAACTCGCATCAGATAGGCTTACAGAAAGATACTCAAACGAGAATTGAAAAGATACTCAAAGTGCAATAGTAAACATACTCAAACGAAAGAAAGATACTCAGTTTGAAAGAAACACACGCCGATAGTGGAAACACTCTCAAATTCAAGAGAAACTCGCATCAGAAAGCCTTACAGAAACATACTCAAACGAGAATTGAAAAGATACTCAAAGTGCAATAGTAAACATACTAAAACGATAGAAAGATACTCAGTTTGACAGAAACACATGCCGACACTGGAAACACTCTCAAATTCAATAGAAACTCGCATCAGAAAGGATTACAGAAAGATACTCAAACGAGAATTGAAAAGATACTCAGATTGCAATAGTAAACATACTCAAACGATAGAAAGATACTCAGGTTGAAAGAAACACACGCCCACACTGGAAATACTCTCAAATTCAATAGAAACTCGCATCAGATAGGCTTACAGAAAGATACTCAAACGAGAATTGAAAAGATACTCAAAGTGCAATAGTAAACATACTCAAACGAAAAAAAGATACTCAGTTTGAAAGAAACACACGCCGATAGTGGAAACACTCTCAAATTCAAGAGAAACTCGCATCAGAAAGCCTTACAGAAACATACTCAAACGAGAATTGAAAAGATACTCAAAGTGCAATAGTAAACATACTCAAACGATAGAAAGATACTCAGTTTGACAGAAACACATGCCGACACTGGAAACACTCTCAAATTCAATAGAAACTCGCATCAGAAAGGATTACAGAAAGATACTCAAACGAGAATTGAAAAGATACTCAAACTGCAATAGTAAACATACCCAAACGATAGAAAGATACTCAGTTTGAAAGAAATACACGCCCACACTGAAAACACTCTCAAATTCAATAGAAACTTGCATCAGAAAGGATTACAGAAAGAAACTCAAACGAGTATGGAAAAGATACTCAAAGTGAAATAGTAAATATACTCAAACGATAGAAAGATACTCAGTTTGAAAGAAATACACGAGCACACTGGAAACACTCTCAAATTCAAGACAAACTAGCATCGAAAGCCGTTCAGAAAGATACTCAAACGAGAATGAAAAAGATACTCAAATTGCAATAGTAAACATACTCAAACGATAGAAAGATACTCAGTTTGAAAGAAACACACGCCCACACTGGAAACACTCTCAAATTCAAAAAAAACTCGCATCGAAAGCCGTTC
Organism: Argentina anserina; assembly: GCF_933775445.1. Lineage (NCBI taxonomy): Eukaryota > Viridiplantae > Streptophyta > Magnoliopsida > Rosales > Rosaceae > Argentina > Argentina anserina. Next base: position 20,885,410 of record NC_065872.1, read on the forward strand.
AGAAAGATACTAAAACGAGAATTGAAAAGATACTCAAATTGCAATAGTAAACATACTCAAACGATAGAAAGATACTGAGTTTGAAAGAAACACACGCCTACACTGGATACACTCTCAAATTCAAGAAAAACTAGCAACGAAAGCCGTTCAGAAAAATAATCAAACGAGAATTGAAAAGATACTCAAAGTGCAATAGTAAACAGACTCAAACGATAGAAAGATACTCAGTTTGAAAGAAATACACGCCCACACTGGAAACACTCTCAAATTCAATAGAAACTCGCATCAGAAAGGATTACAGAAAGATACTCAAACGAGAATTGAAAAGATACTCATAGTGCAATAGTAAACATACTCAAACGATAGAAAGATACTCAGTTTGAAAGAAATACACGCCCACACTGGAAACACACTCAAATTCAAGACAAACTAGCATCGAAAGCCGTTCAGAAAGATACTCAAACGAGAATTGAAAAGATACTCAAAGTGCAATAGTAAACATACTCAAACGAAAGAAAGATACTCAGTTTGACATAAACACATGCCGACACTGGAAACACTCTCAAATTCAAGAAAAACTCGCATCGAAAGCCGTTCAGAAAGATACTCAAACGAGAATTGAAAAGATACTCAAATTGCAATAGTAAACATACTCAAACGATAGAAAGATACTCAGGTTGAAGGAAACACACGCCCACACTGGAAACACTCTCAAATTCAATAGAAACTCGCATCAGAAAGGATTACAGAAAGATACTCAAACGAGAATTGAAAAGATACTCAAACTGCAATAGTAAACATACCCAAACGATAGAAAGATACTCAGTTTGAAAGAAATACACGACCACACTGGAAACACACTCAAATTCAATAGAAACTCGTATCAAAAAGGATTACAGAAAGATACTCAAACGAGTATTGAAAAGATACTCAAAGTGCAATAGTAAACATACTCAAACGATAGAAAGATACTCAGTTTGAAAGAAATACACGCCCACACTGGAAACACTCTCAAATTCAAGACAAACTAGCATCGAAAGCCGTTCAGAAAGATACTCAAACGAGAATTAAAACGATACTCAAATTGCAATAGTAAACATACTCAAACGATAGAAAGATACTCAGTTTGAAAGAAACACACGCCCACACTGGAAACACTCTCAAATTCAAGAAAAACTCGCATCGAAAGCCGTTCAGAAAGATACTCAAACGAGAATTGAAAAGATACTCAAATTGCAATAGTAAACATACTCAAACGATAGAAAGATACTGAGTTTGAAAGAAACACACGCCTACACTGGAAACACTCTCAAATTCAAGAAAAACTAGCAACGAAAGCCGTTCAGAAAAATAATCAAACGAGAATTGAAAAGATACTCAAAGTGCAATAGTAAACAGACTCAAACGATAGTAAGATACTCAGTTTGAAAGAAATACACGCCCACACTGGAAACACTCTCAAATTCAATAGAAACTCGCATCAGAAAGGATTACAGAAAGATACTCAAACGAGAATTGAAAAGATACTCATAGTGCAATAGTAAACATACTCAAACGATAGAAAGATACTCAGTTTGAAAGAAATACACGCTCACACTGGAAACACACTCAAATTCAAGACAAACTAGCATCGAAAGCCGTTCAGAAAGATACTCAAACGAGAATTGAAAAGATACTCAAAGTGCAATAGTAAACATACTCAAACGATAGAAAGATACTCAGTTTGAAAGAAACACACGCCCACACTGGAAACACTTTCAAATTGAAGAAAAACTCGCATCAAAAGCCGTTCAGAAAGATACTCAAACGAGAATTGAAAAAGATACTCAAATTGCAATAGTAAACATACTCAAACGATAGAAAGATACTCAGTTTGAAAGAAACACACGCCTACAATGGAAACACTCTCAAATTCAATAGAAACTCGCATCAGAAAGCCTTATAGAAAGATACTCAAACGAGAATTGAAAAGATACTCAAAGTGCAATAGTAAACATACTCAAACGAAAGAAAGATACTCAGTTTGAAAGAAACCCACGCCCACACTGGAAACACTCTCAAATTCAAGAAAAACTCGCATCGAAAGCCGTTCAGAAAGATACTCAAACGAGAATTGAAAAGATACTCAAATTGCAATAGTAAACATACTCAAACGATAGAAAGATACTCAGTTTGACAGAAACACATGCCCACACTGGAAACACTCTCAAATTCAAGACAAACTAGCATCGAAAGCCGTTCAGAAAGATACTCAAACGAGAATTGAAAAGATACTCAAAGTGCAATAGTAAACATACTCAAATGATAGGAAGATACTCAGTTTGAAAGAAACACACGCCCACACTGGAAACACTCTCAAATTCAAGAAAAACTCGCATCGAAAGCCGTTCAGAAATATACTCAAAGAAGAATTGAAAAGATACTCAAATTGCAATAGTAAACATACTCAAACGATAGAAAGATACTCAGGTTGAAAGAAACACACGCCCACACTGGAAATACTCTCAAATTCAATAGAAACTCGCATCAGAAAGGCTTATAGAAAGATACTCAAACGAGAATTGAAAAGATACTCAAATTGCAATAGTAAACATACTTAAACGATAGAAAGATACTCAGTTTGAAAGAAACACACTCCCACACTGGAAACACTCTCAAATTCAATAGAAACTCGCATCAGATAGGCTTACAGAAAGATACTCAAACGAGAATTGAAAAGATACTCAAAGTGCAATAGTAAACATACTCAAACGAAAGAAAGATACTCAGTTTGAAAGAAACACACGCCGACAGTGGAAACACTCTCAAATTCAAGAGAAACTCGCATCAGAAAGCCTTACAGAAAGATA